>NW_014333690.1:169762-314828 GCF_000341935.2 Cephus cinctus | reverse complement strand
CCCCCCTTTTTCTCACACCTCGCAATCCCCCTTACGCCCTTGAACGTATCCCCCCTCCCTCCCCCCGTCGCCCTTACCGCACTCTCCCACCATAATATATTTCTGCAGCACTCATTGAGCTCAAGATTGGTCGGTTCTCGCGTAGTACAAAGAATTGCCGCTAGAGGAAGAAAACATAAATGCAACAGAGAGATCGGAAAAGCGAGAGTGAAAGAAAGAGAGAGAAATCTTGTCAAATACGATTATACGATCGAAGACTTCTATAATCGACTGTATACTATATGTACAGGGTCTGGACCCTACCGACTTTCGAAGCCTTTTCCTTCTCAATCGGCAGTCGGTTGGTGAAATTGTTAGCGCCATTTAACCCGGGATCAAATTAGAATCGAATTAGAGCTGTTCCACGCGTGATTCAGCACGTAGCAATTCCCACACGAGGCTCATAATCTAGTCGCATGGAAGGAACTATCGCTCGCACATAAAAGCGGCTGCTGGGGCTATCATCCCCATTCCAATCCTCATCTTCATCCCCATCATCATTTCCCTTGCTGTCTGCAGACCGTGGCCCATAATACGGGGTAGCCGGTGCCAGTGTTGCTGCTGCTGGCTGGCTGGCTGGTGCTAGATGCACCGTGCGGGAGCTCATGAATTTTCTATCGCTTGTCGAAATGATTAAATGATTTCACGCCGAAGGGGATGGCTTAACGCTTCGGCTTTTGACTTCTACTACTCAACGAAGGGTGCACCCTATCGAGGGGCACCCTTATCATCTATTATTTATATTAATAGGCATCGTACAAAGTGCAGGTCCTTCCTCGACCCATAAATGACTCGTTTTTGTCACTCGGTTGTTTCGACCATTAAACGGCAATGATATTCATGATTATTGAATTTTAACTGATAATATTAATCAGTGGATCGAAAATAAATTGGACAGATGTTTTATTTGTATCTGAACTTTTTAATTGACACGATTGTCGGAATTATCGAGCAGATATAAAGAAATACGTAAAACTACGATATTCTAAAGTAGTCATCTGCTTGGAGCGATCCTGCGTGAAGTTAGCGGTTTCTCGATCGATAATCGGTCAATGATTTTGATATCTCTGAATAAAAGGAGGGCCTCGTAAGTCTCCGACAAACAAAGCGATGAATTCCGGACGGGCGAGTCTCGCCCCAAAAATTGACCAATAATGTCGCATTGGGAAGGTCCCTCTCGCGGTTAACGGGTGGCAAATAAATAAGGGTGCGGGTTCTCTCGTAAATCTATGGAATATCCACCAATTTGGGCGTTGCGCGATTGTCAACGGGACCGCTTATAAATTCTAATAAACTCTCATGGCTCGTAGAGGAAAAGGGAGTTATAGGAGGTGGTCGGGGTAGGTGGGTGGCAGGTTAGTGGGTTGGCAGGGGGAAAGTGTGTACATCCCCGTACACTCGAGTAACAGATAAATCTCGTATAACCGAATTACGTTAGAAACATGGACCGAGGTCTTGCCACGCCCTCTCTGCCGATGAAACGTTATCGGATCTGAGTCTGCGTGCAGCAAACATTCTCAATGAACTCTCTCTAGTCCGGTTATTAAGTAAAATAGCCTCTGCACGTTTTTACCAATCATCCACTCTCGGTCACCGAAACAGCCATGTGAAAACTATGGATCCCTTGAAACCCCATTCAATGAGCCCAACATTGGCGAGTCCAACAATCATCCCTCGTTAAAAACCCGACGAATCGACTCTGATGATAATTCCACCCACTCTTTTTTTTGTTTTTTTTTTTTGAATACTCAATGGCATTTCATTCGCGAACCTAACCTCCCTTCAAATATGACACAACTGATTTTTACGTTTTCAGGAAAAAAACTGATGCTACCGGTATAAGCGGTATTGTTATAAACAAATTTTTATTTTCTACTCTGTTACACGTTTATTACACTTAAATCGTAATACTGACAAAAAACACTTAACTTTCCAATACAATTTTTAACGGACAAAAATTTGTAGTCGCGATGAATGAACAAGAGTACGTGGACAACAAAAAATGCCCAGTGACAATGAAAATTCCAATGAAATTGACTAAGTAAATTATTAAGACGTACAATGAGAAATTTTGACAAAATGATTGTTATTGTCACGAAAATTTATTTTTGTCCAAATACTAATAATTGTTCTAATAATAATTTCTCGCTTTCTAGAAACTTTACAATTTATCAAAATTTTTCAATTTATTCATGCAAAATTATATTGCGTTTCAATCAGGATTATTGGTATACAAATACCATTGACTGCTCATCAAAGGCATCGACGCGAAAATATCTACATAGTATATGTTGTTGCAACCGTGGCTATAGTACAGGGTAATAAGTGTCTGTAAGGTTGGTCGACCTGACTGAGCAAGTGTCCCGCGCGTAATGATGTTCCGACGCGTGCCGCATATCCCAGCAGGGTGTCCACTCCTCGGTCCATCTAACTATTGAGCAGTGTAACCAGGGGATGAATTCATGTATTACGTGGTAAATAAGTCGGGCGTCAGGGTTAATGCGCTCGGTTCACACACTCGTTACTTATTTGCGCGGATTAATTGGCTTAGGCTTTTGCGGCTGTGGGAATCTAATCAGTCCTTGGCGCACAGAATCGGAAATTAGATTCGGTATCCTTTGATTCCTCCATTCGATTCCATTCAATACGATTCGGATTCGGGATTCGCTTTACTTCGAAACTCCTCTTGTTACCTATGACCTTTATCAGATCCTACTATTTACCCAATCTTTCGAGATCGAACGAAAATCAATTATTTTCAATGGTACCCATCGTCAAGAAAAAATCAATAAATAATCATACATACATTTTTTTTCGAGCATTACATATTTTTATTTTTTTTCTATCACATCGCTTCCTTTCGTCATACATACCATTATCAAATCAGATTATCACTGTAAGATCAGTATCTCGAATAGAGTAAATATAGAGTCTAGTGAATCGACACTGGAGATAGACAGTCAGACGTCTGTCCATTGAAGCGAGTCAAAGAAGAATCTCAAAAGTCTCCTCAGACGAATTCATAGCATTGGCAAATAATAAGAAAGATGCTCCCCCGATCTCATTATCATCCAATTGTAAATTAAGGAATCTCTCTCTCTCTATATATATATATTTTCTTTTACATGAGAAGAAGAATAACGAGATCTCCAATTAGGTTGCAGGATATTAAGCCTGTAAGTATATCCGAACTTACTACCGGCAGGTCATACTCGAACAAATTAAGAATATCAGGTGACGGCTATACGAGAAACACGTAGAAAGATGTAACCGGAGATAATTCATAGGAAATCGGTCGGCCGATTATTTTTTACGACATTACACACGAATCAAAAAGCTTTTCGTAGATCATCGAGGACCCTTGTATCTTGAGCCACGATACTTCAATGTTTCAATACAACATACCGCATCAAGTATCGCTGCACGAGCTGGCAGGTGGGTGTAGTCTCACACTTGAGCTATGAGCTATCATCCTGACTTTAGGTTGCATCGGTGTATTGGTAATCCATTGGAACTCTCTCTCTCTCTCTCTCTCTCTCTCTCTCTCTCTCTCTCCCCCACTCCCCCCTCTCTCTCTATCTCTCTCTCGCTATCAATCTATCTTTCTTTCTTTCTGTCTGTCTCTTTCCACCAATCCCTTCGTCGCGTTTCACCTTCCCCTACCATGGGTCTATCCGTGTCCATATAGATATACCAAGTGCTATATGTATTTCTGTATATATCTATATCTGTATATCTCTTCGGGGCTCTATTGTTCTCTCTTCTTCTCTCCCTATCACCCTCTCTCTCTCTCTTTATTCCCATTCCCATTCTCATCCTCTTGTTTTGGTCCAATAGTCAGTCGCCGGTCTGATCGATGATACGCCAACAGAGTACTGCGCATGGCCGACTAAATACAAACTCGCTCCTTATTATACCGGGTGTACCAATAAAGAGGACCCCCTTTCGAGCTTACTCATCTCGTCGAAGTCCGAGAACCACTGCATTGCGGTCTATACGTTTTCATATTTTTTGCTATTATATGGAGCAATAGCGGATACTCGATATCCACCTGTCTGAACGAATCAACGATTCAATGATTCTTGGTACTCGAGATTTAACATTTTTACAGAGATTCGTACACGTGATATTCAGATTTTCTTTATGCTAGTAATTTCAGTTATAACTATTACTTGTTACATGCGTATCGATTCCACAGAAAAACGGTCGTCATTATCTATACACAGTAGGATACACAGGTGGGCGAATGTGAAATTTCACAAAATTTTTGTTTACCATGTAAAACTTAAAACTGGTATTTGAAAAGGGTACAGAGAAAAATAGTAAAGTTTACAGTGATCTATATATACATGTATAATATACCGTGAGCGGTTCATATATAATAAAATTTTTTGTTCCGTAGAAATTTTTTACCTTCATTCACTCACATCTAATGTAAGCGAAAGATAATTTCAGGGTGGCAGTCCAAATTGACAGGGCGACGTGTTCCCATTCGTTCGAATTACGTTCCAATTCTGCCGGTGACTTTAGCATTGTTGGTGCAAATTGGTAACCGCCCTGGCCTCGGGCGCGGACCCTACTGCGTTTTGCAAACAGCCTAGCTGCCTCCAGCACGCGCGACAATCATGCATGTTACTCTTTTGAATATCGTTTTTGCGAGTCACGTACAGGACATAGGATAAGGACTAGACAAATGTATATGATTCGATAAAAAAAGTTTTTCATATCTCTTTCATATACAATTTCGATCACACTAGACATTTTTTATCTTTTTTCCACTCCTATTTTCATTTCCGCCTATCAGGATTTTTATGCGGGGAATATCGTGTTCTGCCAACCATAACTATTTGAAATCTTGGACGTGACTAAAAAAATGTAGTGATAAGACTCGTATGATTATAAAATCTTGTTACGTTACTTTTTTCATTAATGGTGAATTTCCCTTGACGTTCTTTCAAAGCGATACAAGATTTTCTCATTAAAAAATTCGGTTCGTTAAAGTCGAAACTCCAACGGCAGAACGTGGCACGCGTCTGGACCGTAGGTGGTCCGATCATTGGAATCGTTAACAAGTAGCCTAATGGGATGTTAGCCCGTGAAAAATAGGATAACAAGCCCAAAAGATGGGCAAATCGTCCTAGTTGAGGAGCAGGAGGGTGCACACCCTTGCTCCGTGTCCTCGATAATTGGATAGATAGGGTAAAATGGTCGGCTGGCTTATGTGAGAATTATACGTGGGGTGAACGCCATTTTGTAAATTCAGTTGCTCAAACGTGAATTGTTTCGCGTGTTCCAGGTGTGGTTTCAAAATCGAAGAGCAAAGTGGCGCAAAACGGAAAAGTGCTGGGGCAGAAGTACCATAATGGCGGAATATGGACTCTACGGTGCCATGGTGCGGCATTCTCTGCCGCTGCCGGAGACCATCTTGAAAAGTGCCAAGGAAAATGAATCTGTCGCACCCTGGTTGCTCGGTAAGCCTTCTCCGTCAATCTCGAGTCTTTAAAGATATTGTACACAGACGGAGCGCAATACGTGCAACGTCTGCCTCTTGTGCGTATTCGACGTACAAAATTCAGTTCGAACGTTCATTATGAGAGGAATAGTAATATCTGTTTGTCTACTGCGCATTGTCATTAAACATTTTGGTACCCGCGAGGTGAAGCAAGAAATCTTTAAAAATAGTAACAGATATTTGTCAGTTACAATAAATTCTCAATAATCGGACAAATCGTGTGAATTAGGTTGAAAATCTAAATTGGATGAAACTTCAATATACCAATCCCTTGTACAGTAATTCGATACTCCTGAAATTTCTCGAGCTAAGTTTCCGGCTGGCGCCAACCCTGTAAAGTAAGGAAGAAGACAAATCTAACCTCTGGCAAATCTTGAAACTTTTTCTGTCCGTCTCTATCAGCGCAATCGTCTAAGACAAGCAGCTTTAGCCAAGATTTCGAAAATAATCAAGAACTGATTGACTGTGGGCCCGTAGGGATGCACCGAAAGTCGATCGAGGCGGCGGAGCATCTCAAGTCGGGGGGTGAGGATAGTGGAAATGACCATACCGGAAGCGGAAGCAGCCCTCACCACAACCACCACCAGGGAGGACCAGCCAGCTCTGAGAGTGGACAGGAAAGCCAAGACGGAATGGGACCTTCCTCCTCCACAGGCAAGTAAACCTTCGATTTTCTATTTGCCTGGAGTCTCTGCCATCTTTTCATTTGCTCTTTCCCTTTGTCCGTTTCTCTCAATTCCTTCTTCTCCTTGGACTTCCATCCTATCTCTCTTCATCCGTCCTTTATCCAGCCTCGTCTCCCTCACTGGTTGCATCCCGATGGCTAAAGCAAAAGCATTCTTATTCCCACAGGCGTCCAGGACACCGAACAACTCAGAAACGAGAGCATCGCGTGTCTCAGGGCAAAAGCTCAGCAGCATCAGCTGCAACTGAGCTTGCAGCCCTCGACTGGACCCGGAAACACGTCATATCCGCCGGCACCGCAAACGAGCACGCTCCACGCTTCGGTTTAATCCGAAACCTTCATGGATGGAAAAAAAAGCTCCGAGCTTTTTCTTCCTCACCAAGATCCACTCGACGAACCAGAATTGCGATGATCACCAGGGTTACCTCTTTATGGGTGGGATCAGAGGGCACCTCCTGTCACAAGGATATCTCGAGTATTCTTGATCGCGCCCATCCGAATGACGGAAGCGATCGAAATTCCATTAACCCCAAGAAAAAATGCGATGGATCCTCCATATTTTAAGAGTCTCGTCTCATCGAGACGGAAGCGTTAAGACTTTATGGATCGCATGGACGACCAAATATGAGATTCTTATATAAATAACAAAGAAATCCCAATTCTACTTAAAATAATTAAGGAGCGACCTAATCCTCGCAAGGGCATTTGCGTCGGCGCTGAAAATTAAAAAAATATCCAAGTAGGCGCGACGTTCGATTTCTCGATCTACCGATCGAACCAGAACGGGTATCTATGTCCTTTCTAGACCTAAAAGATGTACGCGACGGCATCGTCGACTTCGCGTGTCTCAAAAGTGCACGTTAAACGAATCGAAATATTTCAACGAACAGTCGACTCCTAATTCACGTCGTTCGTGCATACGACGAGTCGGAAAGAACGAAAGAAACAATGTACCTAAATGGATAGTCCCAATCAACGAAAGGAGACCTCTGTTCGCGAGGTCCAAATCGATAATTAACGAACCGAAGATAGTATTCCTTTTTTGTCTTATTTCCTTATTCAAGTCAGTCGAATAGTGTAAAGTCGCATCGAAACGGCTGAGCATCTAAGTATGCCCGTCTTGAGGTCAAAAGTCTTCAGCCTGTAGGAACGAACGAATCACATATAATTTTCACTGTACTTAGAAAGCGTAAGGGGCAGAACGTGTGTTTATGTACGTAGGAACGAAACTGGTTATAAAACATGTGCATCGCACGGTATGCAGAAGCTTCAATGCAACGACAGAAGGTAAAACGATTGAATACGATTAAGAGAGGAAATAAGAAAAAGCAACGACCTACTTACAATTAGATGTTAGATCGCTTCGCTAGTGAACGGCCCATTGTGCCGGACTGTTATAAAACGGAAATAACGAAGACCGCCTTCAGACTTGACAATGGATAACTAGTCGCAACGAATGCTATACCTAGTGACGAGAGACACATCGAATCGATTGGAAAGGACCTAGTGACTTTATCGAATTTCTCAAGATATATTAGGAGAGCCCGTTGCGCGAGAATGATATAAGTGAAGAAAAAATAAATATATATAATGTGTTGCGTTCTGAGAATCGAAGAAAGAAAGGAAGAGGATGAAGTGAGAAGTGCATTTAATAAGAACGTATGGCTGCGCGTATGCATGTACTGAGTGATTGAAGGTGATGCGTGCGTGAAGGAAGAAAGAATAAAAAAAAAGAGAAGAGTATAGGAAATGGTAAAAGGAAACTGCGAATTGCGAAAGAGGACACAAGGTGTTGGTAAGCATGATGAAAACTTGAAAAGAAATCTTAGCGAACACTTCCTATACCTAAGTACTTAAAAGACGTAACTGTTGTCAAATGTGCAATATATCGATATAAGTTGTAGTACTAAGGCATTATACTTTATTAATTGATACCGAGTGGCTCGGAGAGTCATGGTGCTCTTGGATTTTGATAAATTAACAAGCCAATCTTGGAGTTCCCTGTCCCTTTGGTCCACTGTATATAAATATATATATATGTATATGTAGTCACTTCGCGTTAAGTCGGATGAACTTGTGTAAATTGTCTAACACGTGGTTTAGATTAATTATTATTACGTTGCTCGTGACGGACACGACGGACGCAACGAAGCGTTTTGATTTCGCGCGAAAAATTATTGTGACGATGACGCTTCGGTGCAGTCGGTAAATGGAGCTTAGAATTTACTGGATGATCCTTCGAACGTGACAAATTGGTTAAGCGCTGATGAAATCGTTTATGACGGCAGCTAACTTCAGAATTTCACCGTTTTAACGCGAACGGACTCTAGATTATACACGTAATGTAACGCAGTATAATTTAAAAATCAATTACGGAAAAAAGTAACCATATGTTCTTCAGAAAAAATAAATAATTCAAAGAAACCGCTGTTATTGTGAAGATACTTACGGACTGTTCGGATCTCATGAAAATTACATACGTCCGAGCTTCCCAAACGCATGCATAGTTGTCGACTAGTGTACGAAAAAAAAAAAATAAAGTTTCTGAACAAAAATTTATTTGCGAGTTTTGTTTACCTTTCTTTTTTTGCTCATCTTTCGATATTTGCAGTATGATATTCGAAGGGTTTCCTTTTTAATGATGTTCCAGCAGAATGGATTAATGGTTGATAATGGATCAATGAACAGAATTGTTTTAATAGATATGTAAAAAAATTATATTGATCGATGTATTTTAAACTTAAATGTTGGGATTTTTTCACGACCATTGCATTTTTATTGAAACAAATCTAATTTATGTTAATAGGTAATCTTTGTAAATGATTGAGCTTGATCACTTGGAATTTGTAAGAATTTGTAAAAATCTTTTACAGGATTTTTTAATTTTAAATTGAATATTAACTTCTGAAAATAAATCCACTTTTTAAATATTTTATGCGCAATGACGTGTATCGTCATTTTTGACATCGTTGCGTCATCTATGAGGAAACTTCACTACTTATTCAAATCAATATATTATACGTTATACCATGATGGTACGTCGGTAACTCTGCATGAGATTGAATGTGATCTATTGTATCGACGGAGGGTTTTATAATTCTTATTGCTTATTCCAATCAGAGATGTAACCGTCACTGAAATCCAAATAAAAAACTGATAATAACCGGAAAAATAAGGAACCGAAACCACAACGATTAATTGAAATTTCATAAATGTTATACCTAAAAACGTAATGGAAACCTGAAATTGTTACAGTGAAAAACTGAAACCGAAACTGTTAAATGGAAGGCATTTTATTCATAATAGCAGAGATGAATAAGAAGATTGCTAGTGGGCCGATTTTTAAAAAATCGATTTTATTTTGGCGTCGTCGCGCCACCTGAGCGGAGGACCGTCGAACCATACCCTCAATTTTGATTGGTTTAGTATATATAGATATACTAGGCTTGATATTCGTGACTCCGTGAGTCGCATGCATCGACATACATATAGCATGGAATATACGTACAAGTATAGGAAAAATGGTCGGCTGATAGAAAAAGATGGCGACTAGTGGCGGTCAATCCCTGTCTCTTTCTAATCAGCAGTCGTAGTACAAGAGTATAGAAAACGTAGCCAATGGGAGCATTAAAAAAGGAGAGCTACTGGCCGCCACCTCACACCCTCTTTGTCTATTCGAGCGAACACTTTTTCAAGGAGTTTGAAGTATAGACGCGTAGTCCATGCTATATGTCGATGGTCCCTACCAGTATCTACCGTCTCTACTCATCTCTGGTAGAATCACACGCAATCTGAAAACTGATAATTGAAAACGAAAAAGGAAAAACAAGATATAAAAAATTGTTACCAAAAAATATCTCTCTTTAAAAACGAAACCGAAATTTATTAAATTTGAAAACCAAAACTGAAAACCGTAAACGAAAAATAATTGAATGAAAAACCCAAAACCGAAATCTAAAACCGAAATTCAAGCTTTTACCAGAGATGAGATGAGCTTTTACCATTGTGAACACCATAACCGAACCAATATTTCTTTCTGTTGCTGTTCCTCATTCTAATGCATTGTTTTAAACGTATTCATATCTTATAGGACAGTTATTCATGACTATTATTTTCACTGAACTTAGCCCATACATTTGACTTCAATGGTAGAACAATCTTCACGTGGTACAATCAGAGATGGTACAATACTCATGAATAACTCGTAAACTATACACTTTCTATTAAATTGACTAGACATGAAGTCACACACGGTGATTTAAAAAAATTCTTCAATTAACTGCTGAGAATAAAAAATTAAATAAAATCGGATTAACGAACATATGTAAATTTGTTTTTGTGTGATATATATTTCTTTATATATTAATACATACGATATGAATAGCAATATATTAATCGGACATTAATTTCTTATAAGGTTCTTCCTCTACGGTACGAAGGGGACATCGATATTGGATATTTACAAAAGTACAAAAGCTTAGAAAACATTGAATCCTCTACAGCGGCCTCATTAATTTTTTTTTCGCTCATAAACGTTTAGGACAAGGGTATTGGAGCGAGTTGCAAACTCGAGGCTGCAGGAGAACAAAGTTTATTCCATCAGTGATTTCAACTATCATTATTTTTTTTTTTCGTTTAATTATCTCCTGAAAAGTAAATGATCAGACTTGTCCATTGTAATTGCAGTATAGAACTGCGTATAGGCCTTCGTCATTTTAGTTAAATATAAAATAAAATCTTGCCAATCAGTCTGTATTAATTAAATCTTAATTTATGTTCCCTATTCAAAAAGAACCAACCAAACTTTCTTGGTCCGATTATTGCTGTCGCCTATTTGTCCATATACTCTGTGTTTGAAATATTTCCATCGATATTTTCATAACATTGGTTACTTCTTAAATGAAATGACTGTCTTAGCGCATAAGTAACGACACAACAAAAATTATATAATGACTACTATATGTACAACGTGAAGTATCACTTATACTATCTGTCTGGCTAGAATTGCTTTCGATAGTAATGGAGTTAACGAATGCGCCTATGTGATAAGTTTATATGTTCTCGCTTGAATATTTATTTTTTAATTTTGTGAATCTTTTACAAGTTCCCTTTCCCTGTACCATTTGATTAGCTAACCCCATTTCGTGAATCACGATAAAAGTTCGTGTTTTACTTAAACCGGAAGTCTCCTTTAATTGAAAATGTAGTACGGGAACTGAATATCCTTGAAGCGGCACTTCAAAGAATTTTCAGGAGATGGAATTAATCGACGTTGAAGTTTGCTGCATTTTCCATCTCCTTAGAAACACCTGATAGATCCTTCATATCTTGGCACTCAAAAATCTCCTAGTTTTGGAGAAATTTATGATCTCACTGGTTCCACTGTGCAATATCATTTTTTTCTAAACGACGAGCAAAGTTTGAATAATCAACGATACTTCTTTCATTTCTTTTTTTTTGGACGCAGAAAAGTAAATATTTTGCGAAACGTCTCCAGCACGGCGGGGTTTGCTAGGATAAACGAATAATTAAAATATTTAGTGTCTTTCTCTAGAATCTTCCCTGTGGGCGCTGTGTCTCCGGGATTCCTGACCACTTGGTGTCACTGGTCTGCGTTTCGATCTTTTAAATTTGGCGATATCCTCACCAAAAACATCGCCGGTACGCAGAGCCGATATGAGGTCGTCGAACTCGCCCTTATTATCGCTCTGACCGTTACCGTTGGCTTCATTTTTCTTGCCCAAGGCAATGCTGTTCAGGATACCTTCGCGTGAATTCTTTCTTTCCATAGTTCTCTTCCTTAACTGTAATGAGATTATTATATTTAGTATTTTGATTGTCAGTCAAATGCAATATATTGAAAAACTAAATTCAATTATTAAACTTTTAATCTTAGATAAACAATGTATTTATGAATGTATGATCTGTATAGATCAACATGAAACAAAAGCTGTGGGGACACTACAAACTTTCATTGTAGAGCCGTTAATACATAACAATGTTTTATACGATAAAAACAATTAATAATTTATTTAAAACAAAACTAACCTCCTGTTCCTGCTTAGCTCTACGTTCCTCCTCTTCGATTTTCCTCCTCATATTTTCGACATCCTGTCGTGCTTCAGCAAGAGCTTGTAAGAAATTTTCAAAAATACCGAAAAACTCGTCCGGCTGAACTCCAGCAGAATCTTCACCGAAAAGTCGAACTGCTCTGTCGAACTGCAGCGCGAGCAATAAAGCAAGAAAAAAGCCATTAGATTAAAAACGAATTAACAAAATGGGTTATCAAGGCAATACAGTTATTACCGATACAAGAAATAGTTATCAAACTTACTCTCGTCTTCATATCCTGAAAGAGATCTTCAGCCTCTGCCAATCTGCACGTAGCTTGCGCCTGGAAGTCTCTCATGGCAGGTAAAAACATATCACCCTGAAGTACCTGTGACTGACCTCGATGAAATTCTAAAGAAACGAAAAACCAGATACAAATGATTACCAATTCGCTCTAATCGAAAAGGATGAATTACGAAGTTATATGAAGAACTTCCTACCAATCTCTCTCTGAACATCCTGCAATCCATTCTTAAGGTTGGCAACCTCCTTCTGCAGATCAGCCATGCTGACTCTTGCAGCGGTTCTCACGTGAGGCATATCCTCCTCAATATCCAAGACTTCTCTAAATCTCGTTTCCAAAATTTGAACTAGGTAATGCAGAAGTGTAGTGCCTTTTGAACATGACGACTTAGTATCAACCAGTCGATTCAAGGAAGCCAATCTGAAGCCACATGCGTTGCCACGAGCGTTCCCGCGGTTCACGTAATTCCCAAGTGCCAGAACCAGTTCCAGAAGCTTCCGGAGTCTTCGGGATCTGGCCACCTGTCGACTTGCTTCGAGGACTGCTCTCATCCTCGGCGTGAGTTCAGCAATGCTGGCGGCAAATTTCTTCTTGTAGTGCAAAGACCTCAACCTCTGCTCGTAATGAGGTACCCTGTTGATTCAATTGAACGGTTGCTTTCAATAAAACATTCCCAAGATATAGAATTGAAATAGAATATCTTTCACTTAGAACCTACTTTGATATCTGATAAAGGAAACAGTCGGCTCTACTTTGAAGTTCTTTTTGGTGCATGTCCAGAAGAGCAGCCTCTTCCGAAGATGGAATGTATTTCAGAAGTTGTTCGACCATATCGATATGAAGTATATTTTGTTGATCCATTGATAAAATTGTTCTTGTGATCTCACTGTCAGACATTTTTAATTTTGATAGCAGAATAGTGCAATTTTGTGCTCTTCTTGAATCAATCACTGACATTGTCTTCTTGCTCTTGCCAAGATTACGAAGATCCTCAATGGAACCTTCGGCTGAAACGCCATTCTTTTGGTAAGCACAGAAGATCTTGTCAATCGACTCGAGATCCATCACGTTGTACAGCTTGGTATCATCCAACTCTGACCAAATAGTTCCTTGCAACTTTTGTTCCGGAATCTTAGACCAGTTGAATGACTTTAGAGGGTTACTTGGCTGAGGAACATTTTTGACAATTTCCATCTACAAAAAACATTTGATTATTTTTATTAAACATTCACGTTAATTAATCAAGTCATAAAATTCTAGTTCTCAATTCAACCTAATTTCAATTATCTAACAATTTGACACTGCAAACGAATCACTGCCCCTCACAATATTGTTTTCATATAATTCATATACTTTCATATAGTCATACATGACTTATAGCATCATTATCATTTAACACATTGAGAGCCAACGCAGTGCTAACGCCAATCTGCATAAAGCACAATTATACCCTACCGGCTGCCATAGTCGTGCATTCTCAACGTGCAACTCATTCTTGAGTACGCAATGTTGATTTTTAAATCAATTAAAGAAAAGTAATGTACCTTCATGGGGGGTGGTGCTGCTGGCATCAAACTCGGAGGTGGTGGAGGTGCTAAAGGTGGTGGTGGTGGAGGTGGAGGAGTAGGTTTAGCCTCGACTTTTTCGACGACTTCATCCTCGACTATTTTAATTGTGGCTTTTGCATCATCTGGAAGACTTCCAGAAGCGACCAACTGTTCCAATCGCTTCCGTTCTGATTTTTCGTTGTTTACTTGACGAGATAGAGTCTCCATGCTGTCCTGCAGCTCTGAAATTCTCTGTTTCGTTTCAATATGCATTGACATTTCCTTTTCCAGTCTTTCTTTCGTCCTGGCCAAACTGGCTTCCATATCTTCCTGCAAACACAGCAATATCTTTCTTAATAATACTTCTACTCCACTACAATTTTGTAGGTCATCCACTTTTCCAATAAACATATCATTGAAGAGTATTTAATTATGCAAAAGGAAATGTGCCTAATCATCTGATCATCGAAACTTCATAATTTGAATGGACATATATAACTTATATTGAAGCTTGTAGATGCAGCTTTCTAATAAAATTAACGATGCATGAAATGTGAATTGAAAACAAAAAGATTTACTTTCTCCTGTGTCCTGAGGTCAAGATCCTGCTCCTTTTTAGCCAGCCTGGAGGACATGTCGGAATTCTCTTTTTCTAGCTCTTCGGCCTTTTTTCTGGCAGCCACCAGTTCCTCCTCTTTAGCCAGTAGATGAACAATCTCCTTCACGTTTATCTCGATCGGAGCTACGTCAGGATTCCTCGTGGTTCCCGCATCATTGCCTTCCGATTGCAGGACGATTTGCTGAACGATCCTATCGAAGAGCAACCAGTGCTGCGGATGCGAACCGTAATCCACTGAAATTACAACATAGTACATATGAAGATGATTCCGTTACACTTCAAGGATCTTGATCAAGAAGAAAGAAATAAAAAGCATGGAAACAAATTGCTCCTCAATTACATGTCTTTGATAATAGAATATATGAGGCTTTAAAATAATTCTAGTTTTATCAAGCAACAGTAACAGCAACTATGAATTCTGATACTGCGAACCACCTTGTATTAAGTAAATTTACAACAAACGAAATTAAGCAATTACGTACAATTTTGACAATACGTGTTTGCTGCAATTACCAATGAGTCTGTCATTGGAAGCATAATAGTTTAAAGTAACAAACAATAACATATTCAACCAGAATAAAGAAAATTGTATTACTTACATGGTAACAAGATACAATGCTCGAGCAAACTAAGGAGATGGGGATATGCTGCAGTATGACTAAGTTTTCGTCTCAAAAGATCAAACATGGCTGTGGCGCTTTTTGTGTCGACGTGTTCCTTTTCGAATTTTCTAGCCAATTCCTTTTCGTCCTCGTTCCGTACCATTTCAAAAAAGTCCAAATGCCTGTCCAACGTTTCGTTTTCATATTTTCTTAGCTTCTCAATAATAGGTTGAATTCCAAGCATCAGAAGCTCGTATCTCAGATGTAGTCTGAACTCCAACGTGACTTGGCCCGGTCCATAATTCAGAACGGCATTAATAAAGGACATAATGGCAGTTTTCAATGATAAATTATCTTTATAAATCCCAAAATTCTTATCTAGATCATTTATAATGCTTTGGAAACGCGTCCGCTCGGAATGATATTGCTGAAAATGTAACATGGCTTCCAGGACCTTTCGGTGTCCCCCAGGAACAAGGCAGACCGCGCCAAGTATTTCCAAAACCGAAATTTTCGTTTTAATATTTTCAGTCGCCAGCGACTGAGAAATAGTGTTTATTGCCGTAGGATGAGCCAATACATGTGCTCTGCCATTCTATAATAAAAAACAAACAAGCCTTGAGAATAATTTACGACACTAATAAATTCATTACCTAAGTAAATCATTTGATTTGAATCACGTCAATGTTTACACATTATCACGTCGTAAAGCTTACCGAATTGTTCATAAGGGCCTTCAAGCATCCTATTACACTCGTATGAAGATTACTGTTGCCTGCGTCCGCATCCATAGTACCCAGAACTTGTAAAAGACCATTGAGTCCATCAAGTTCGATAAATCTAAGAACAAAGCTGTGAGGCTGTGTCCTGAGGGCAGTCTTCAGAGCCTCAACTTGTCGCATCTGATTCGAGATCTCCTCGCCTTCCTCAGGAAACGGTGACTAGAACATCCGGAATTGATTTAGCAAACACATGTATCCTAGAAAGAGAATCGTTTGACAAATCCTGAAAAACTCACACTGGCAATTGTTTTAAGTCTATTAATGTAGTCCTCCGGATCCCCACTTAGGTCTGTGGTCCTGAGTCCCCCGTTGTCCAGGGTGCCATTGCCTTTCCGGGAACAATAAATCTGCCATTTCTTATTAGCAGGAAGTGCCAACACCGCCTGTCTATTGGTCTGAGTGAGGTCGAGCTCGTCGACGAGCTCCAGGAACATTTTGTTGAGCTCCTCTTCGGCAGGCATCGGCAGGGTTGGAGTCATTGCTTGAAGCGTGAGCGTGCCCGTGTGTTCCACCACGCAATACGTGATTTCCGGTGGTTCATCATCCTGTAAAACGATCAGAGCCTCGTCAACCAATCAGGTTGAACCTTACGGTCTCGTTAAACGCCACAGCGAACATTGAAATAGCTAGAGGGGTTCAATCGCCTCTCTAGAACCTTGAGAATGCTGTAGGTGTTGATCTAACAGAGAGTTATTGACTGTGTTCACGTTTCTTGGCAAATACCCAAAATACGTATTTGCTCGTTAAACAGTCGTCAGGATACGGAAGTGCCAATTGAAATTTAATGTCTTAACGAGCCAATCAATGTCCGCAACGCTATTACTTTTTTACGTTATTCGAAATTGGTACAGGTCAGCACTTAAATAAGAAGATATTAAAATGATACCTATGAACGTTACAAAATCAATGTTCGATTTAACTTTATGGTTTTCGGACTGTTTTTGTGTAACACATATTTCATCGTGGCCGAGGAATGTTGAAAGTTGCATGAACAGCAGTAATAAAATGGAAACGAAAGATTTTAAATTTGTCATACATTCCGCGCTGAGTTGACAGATAAAAATACATAATTTAGGGAATTTGCTTGACTATACTTTCATACAATATACTGTTATATGCTTTTAACGAATAGACGTATCTCCATATTTTTAATACCAAGTCGGGTGCGGCGTTTGCAATTTCACAAAGGCAACTCATTTTACCATTCCGAATGACCATGAGATATTTTTTTTTCATTTCGTTGGGTACCAAAATATCGTTACAGGAAGCATTAGATATTTTTAATTATTATCGACAATTTATCGTACATTAACATTCATTTGCAATGAACAACGTGCAAGAAAAATGGATAAAACATGCCTTTAATATAAAAAATTATATTCTATTGATTTCTGCAGTTTTCAATTCAATGACTGTAATTAATAATGACTTCAGGATTGATCAGGAAAGTGGCCCATGTCTCGCGTGTTTAACGTATTAAAGCGTAATATTACATTATGCAACTTCTGCTCGAGCGTAAAACCCCTCTATTCCATCCTCAAATAGTAGATCAACTTTTTATCAGCAAGTAAATAAACCATGTAAATCTAACCTTTGCAATATACAATAATGCAGTACAAAGTTTTAATTGAACCATAGAACAAGTTACAATATATATATATATATATATATATATATATATACAAGTGCAAGAAATTCAAATGGAACATTACAATGTCATTGTCATGCAAAGAAACCTTTGCCAAGACACAATGAACGTTCCGTATACATATGCAGGGTGTCCGAAAAGTCCCGTATCAGATATACAATACCGCTATGCTCGCGATGAAGTTTTGAAAAAAAAAAACGGTTTTTTCAAAATTGAAATTATTTAATCGGTTTATAAGACAATTGCAATTAAAAATGGAAATTTTCCACCAACCAAGAGCGTTAGCTGATAAACAAAAATCGGTGAAGTATTGGATTGGTAAAGTATTTTTGCGAATGAATATTAAAATTTCTTTATTCCTCCACGCGCTCGATACATCGATCGTATTAAGCTGAAGAATGTTTCGTTTTCCCTGTCATGTTTCTGTCATATTTTCGTACGATTTCTTTGGGTTTAGGAGGCCCTAATTCGACCGATGTACTCATTAGGGAAAATACTCCGCCATCCCGATATCTCACTGATTTTCGTCAACCAGCTAATATAACCAGATTAAAAATTTTTAATTTTGCAAGTACCGTATTCTTCAGAATTCATCATGATTGTAGCGATATATGTATATCTGATATGGATTTTTCGGACACCCTGTGTATTTCAGGCTAATGCAAGCCAGATTTCCACAGAACAAAATAATAAAATGCACCAAATAATTCAATTCACCGATAAATTGCTCGTGATACATTATTACAAATTTTTTTAAGCAGAACTTTCTCATGATTTCGTTATTTATACATAATAATTTTGTTTTCTCAACGACCCACTACAAAAACATGTGAAACAACCATTTTAAGAGTGCTAAAAAACAATTTTCGGAATGCAGTACTCTGTAATACTCTAAACGCATTAGGTTCAGCATGAAAAACCAATAATATACATTTTCATAAAAATCGAATCGAACATCGAGTTAAAGTGGAAAATACGATACGCGTCAAGAAAACTCATTGCAAGTTGGTGAAGACTACCATTAGCAGCACACTCAAAAAACAGTCAAAGAACTTCATATTTATCTTGTCGCAGCAACATGCAGAGTCGTTGATAGAATTGCATTTAAAGTAGCAAAAAGATAGTTATCCCAGCTTCTACAATTTATGTAATATGTATTCTAATATCCTTCGTCTCAAAAGAAACTTGCCACCTTCTTGCAGTCTATAATAACCCCTAACCGTAAAGTCAGTAATACGTAAAAATAAATGCACGTGTCCTTCAAACAACACGGCGCAGTTTAAACGGTAAAAAATATCAGTTAAAGAACTTTATACTTTATTCGAACAGCACTGTTAACACACAATGAATTATTAGTACAAGATTTTATGATAATGCCTAGGTACGTATAAAATATTAAGCAGCTCAAAATTACCATCTGAACCTGGCTTTATCATAGAAATCAAATAGACAAACTAACTTGGTCTGGTAGCTCTGAATAGCGTAGCGCCCTATGTTTAATTTCGATATATGAAAAGTAATAAGTACGAAGACGCAGTATGTCAGCTCTTCAAAATGTGTAACGTGTTATCCAATTTTGAAATTGTTTAAAAAAAAAAGAAAGCCAAACCACACCCCTTTCATTAAATCGCATGTAACAGATTTCCACTTTGCCATACGATTGTACCGATTGCCGATGAGCAATCTGGCACAAAGTGTCTGCTGGTGAAGAGTAGGAATATACTACTATGCAACAAAGTACTAGAACCGGAGAGTCTGAAAGGAAGACGCTGCTGTCTACTCGGCCGAGCAATAAGGCAATAAACAACAGCAAAGGTCAGGGGACCGGCTTGGGCACTGGATTCCTAAGGTACTTTCACACGTGACTAGGAAATTCCCTATTCGCGCATCACGTCGATTTATTGCCTGCAAACATCATCCTCGACCATTGGTACACACCGGGGTCATTCTCTGGAGGAATGCCAGCTGTACTTTTTTTCTCACATTAATCGTACGCATACCACTGGATTATAGGTAGGGGCATGTCTTCAAAACCTACCTATCTATTTTTGAATGTTCTCCAGCAACGACCATACACTCAGTACGTGCAAGAATGTAATGGTGCGGTACAACCATGGAAGAAGTCGGTCTAAATCATGTCGAAAACGCCATATATAACGACCAATATCCATGAAACTAGTAAAAACACTGTCGTTACGATCGCAGAGTCGCGATCGCTACTTGGAAATGCCTCGTGCGCTAGGAAAGTTGCCGGGAAGATTGGTTGCCTTTCGGTTGGATTCTCCAGGCAATGATTCCATGGTGGTCACACCCAACGCTCTCCGAGGATCAGGGACGAACAGAATAAAGGAATATCATCCGGAGCCAAGATCCTGCGCCAAGGACGACTGGACTGGAAATTCTTACGTTTCCGAAGGATATCTTGCTATTTTCTTCTTTCGACGACCGAAACCATGTACCTTTCGCGGTCGTCGTGTCAAGGACCTCGAAGATCGCCATTTCGGATGGCCAGACAGACGGACAGACGGAAAGTACAACGCGCGACGTGCCGAGCAAGTCCCCGTGACATTGCAAGGCCCCTTCGATGCAACTTCTGCCTTCTGCGCGCTGAATATCTGATTTTTTTTCAAGCCGGACCTTGAATTATTTATCATACAAGCGTTTCTCGGAAGAGGTCGCTCGATTAGAATTTTTCAAAAGACTTCGTACACTGTTTGTATATACTTTTACCTACGGACGAATCAAGGCCGCAATATCTACGGGTCACGCAACGATGTTCAAAATTGATACTGCTCCACTAATAAAACTTTTTGAGTTTGGTTTATTGATTTTTTTTTACATACTGGTAAAAACGTTCCTGATTCGAATAATCAATCTTAACATTAGATTTACCAGACCAGTCATTTTGACTGGTCGTGCAATTTCAATTCAAAATTCCTACTACATATATCATTTGATTTCAGAAATGATGTTATGACTTTTGTAGCTATAAGTAGAGAATACATTTTATAAACTTAATGTTATTATATATACATTAGTAACAAATATAATTTTTGTTATTGACATTTATATCAGTACCAGTCAAAATTAATAAATAGATGGTAAATCTAGTGTTAAGAAATAAAAAAAAATTTGTCCCTGAACTTACGTCATGTTCGTTAATTGCGTGTGTTCTAATAAATCGACGTGAGATCGATTTCTAAAGAATGTACAGTAATTACTGTTACAGTTTTGCAATGTCACCTCGTGCTCATGTTTGCTCGTTCCTGACAACATGACAGTTATCTTGATCAAAACATTAATGTAAAAAAAATATTCTACCTGCGACGCCTATTTTGATATTTGAATAAGATTTGAATTATGGTAACCGAATGCCTCAGTTACTAATGCTAATTAATCCATGAATTGTGGTCCTGGAACGCACGTAGGTTGAACCTGCATCGAAAGTGTCGCTTGAGTTCGCATAAGGAAGTGGAAAATTCCCTGTACTCATGGGTGTGTACCGGCATAATAATTTTCCGTGGCGTCATTGTTACCCGGACATGCCGACTATTTACATCAGTATGGTACTGTCAATTCTTATCATTTTTAGGATCACCAGAGACATCTAAAAATTTACATGAGAGCATAGTATACACATCTGTGACATATGCCTGACGTTTTCACGCGAATCAAATACATATTTTGGATTAAAATGATTTATTTGTTGCCAAAAATAAAGGATGATCCTAAGTATCGTTATATGTCATTTAAGAATTTTATTAAGTGTCCGCTCTCTTCTTCAATTTTTTGTACACTCACCTGGAGACAGCCGCAAAACGATTTTTTAACACGGGACGGCATCGCTTGGCAGCGACCTACAAACTCCTTCAAGGGTTGTGGACTTTTTACGGGACAAGTTGGAATCCTCTGAAACAAAGTAAAACAGGATTATTTAATTTTTCAAAATTTATTCCCTCTGATCTTTAGAATCTAAGGTCCTTTTGATCACGCCGAACAATTCATTTTAAGGATATCTTTTAAAACCATGACGCGATCTTTCGCAAAACATCTTGTCTGTTTGAGAATTCGCAATGAGTGAGTACGTCATGATTTTAAATAACAATGTAAAGCATGAATTCCAGACGACCACTTTTCCTTGGCTAGTCAAAGTGACCTTTCAATTTTAGTTTATTTTCATTCACACGACAATATAACCAATGAAGAAGAACACGGCATGAATTATCGTCCAAGTCCATTTTTATCGTCCCGAAATAAACGCCAATTATATGGAAGCACTTATCGCAAGTGTATATATGCAGTCTTCTGTGTATAACATCATTAAGATAAAAGCTGAAATCAGGTTTCTATTACAGAACTAGCCGTTCGGAACTTGCAACTATAATTCTCGTGATTGCCACGTCTCGTTTAACGAGTTTCCTTTACTAGAACAGCCCTAAAATACGTTCAACTTTCGTCTTTCTTGTTACTCCTGTTTTTCGTTTGACCGACATAACAATTTTACACTAGTACTTCCATACACTTTCCACCTACACGCTTGACTCGCGGTAACTACAGTTAGCTTTGAAAAAGACATCTCCAATTAACTTTACGTTACGACTCACGTATGTCAAAGAAAATTTCAAAATGTCAAATAAACCGTACAGTACATTCAAATACCTGGGGATAAAGACTAAATGGCCTAAAATTTACAGTTGATAATGAATTTGAAAATACTTTAGACACCCGTTACAGTCATTAACGAGTATGTACATATGTTTCATCATAATCCATCAAGAATGTCCTCAGGATCTGTTTCGGGAAAGAATACAAAAATAAAAGACAATCACAGCGGCCATAGATATCATAGGTGTGAAAGCAATGAAATTTAAAAAATTTTACATAGAAATATTATATGTATTCGACTACAATTAGCCCCTAGGCATTTACGCACTTTTTGTCGACATTCGATTTTGCACAGCATTCCGTAGCGCTGGAGATCACTTCCTCGTTGATATACGAGCAGTCCGATAAAAAAGTGGTGAGTACATTTTCTCCGAGGCTCGACTACACTGTCGGGAAAGCTACTGACACAGATATGCTTTATCGAAAGTGCAACCGAGATCGATTATGGTTAGCGTAAAGTAGCCGAAGTCCGGTCCATAGCCCGAGGCACGCGTGAACTTTCAATGCGTGGCATACCGAATATCCATACGAGCCATATATGATTTCAAAATGCACGACGTATGTGCCTACGAACTCGAACGGGATCGGTGCACGTATCTGGCACGACGTTAAAATCTTGATAGCAGTTAGGCAATTGTTAATTTTTCGCCGTTAATCACACGGCAAACTTCAGGCACTATTTGGCAAGCCCGAAAAGACCTAAAAGCCTGACAGTTCGTTTTACGTTTCAAATACGTGTACACGTTTCGTATCTATTGTGACTATGTCTACACTGGGTGGTGATTGTAGCATCGGCAATCGCTGCTGATTTTTGCACGTTGGCGCACTGTGATTGTATCGCGAAAAAATGCGTTAGAGATCAGGTCACTTTCGAATTCATCGATAGAATCCGTTGTTTTTATGTAATTTCGAAAGAAAAAATTTTACTTTGACTTTGATACAGATACCGTAAGCATTTTTCTGGACATTGAAATTGTGAAATTCTGTAGACTCTCAGCGGCAAAACATTATTCCTCGCCGAAAGAGCACAATAGCGTATGTAGGTTTCACTTTTTAAATATCTTCGGTGAGAGTCCCACGAATGAATAATTTCGTTATTTTTTTTATTCTCTATGTATTATTACGCCTTTCTACGTAGGCGTGGGTATCTGCGTCTGCATGCGCGCCCCACGTAGCGTTACGATAATTATGCAGATGAATCGGAATTAATGCCGAGGAACAATTGGTTTCGCGTACGAGACCTAGGTACCGGTACTAGACACATGAGTGCGCGAGGAGTCTCGTTCGGTACAGCAAGATGCACGCTCCTTCGCACGTTATTCTTCAAATTGGTTTAATGTCTTATAATCCTTTTCACGTAACCCATAATTAGGCGTGGATGAGCGCCAGTGGGAATTTTTGCATAATTCGCAATTTTCTTACGCACCTTCGGTAACACTTAGGAAATTTTCTTTTCATACAAATTATATCGCATCTGACTTCCATCCTCGATGAGGAGCGGCCCAGACTCGAGCGTGCAATTTTACATGCTAATAATTTGCAAGATTGTTCACAGTAATTTGACCAGCACATACGTAAGATCTGTATGCATACTCATTCCGGACTTGTAATTAGAAGGGACAAAATGCAATTGGAATTTTTTACAAACCACTATCTAAGTTTTATGCTAATCATTCTCGGGTCAGTTAATAATACCTCGAAGTAACTGAGCCAACAATGGGGTATTA
Organism: Cephus cinctus; assembly: GCF_000341935.2. Classification (NCBI taxonomy): domain Eukaryota; kingdom Metazoa; phylum Arthropoda; class Insecta; order Hymenoptera; family Cephidae; genus Cephus; species Cephus cinctus. Next base: position 290,647 of record NW_014333690.1, on the reverse strand, counting down.
TTCAGAGCTTATGGACGAATGTGTTATCGGGCTATAGATAGATACGATATTTTTTTTACACCAGATGATTCGACCACTCGTATCATTTTACGTAAATATGTATATATACATCTGTTTACTTAAAATTGCAACAATCTTCCTAACGCCATTATTTTACAATATTCCAAATTTTAGTAAACGAACGTGATCTAAAGTTAGAATCTACATGAATTTTCGGCGATAAAGAAAATTCGCATTACCGTTATTTTGACGTTTCGAGTAAAACTGCAAAAATAATATTACCAGATTTAATTTTCCCATTTTCTCCAGCACGGTATCCATGTCGACGAGGTGTTGATCTTATTTCTTCCAACGATGTAAAAAAGAAAAAAAGGCTGTCACTACGTGTAATCGATGAACGACACCAGCGTTGCGTGTCTTCTGCCTTCCGAATGCCTTCAACACGTGACTAGTGTCAATATTTGAGGAACACTGTCAAATTGTACGACAGACACATCGCACCTACGAAGAGGTTCTCCGATTTCTTTCGAAAAAAAAGTTTCTCGAGGCAAGCCAAAGCTGTGTAAACACGATAGAAGTGATAGACACGGCAGATCCAGCAAAGTATCGGGTACGTCAGGACGTTTGACGTAAAATCAGGCCAAATAGTTGCACGAGTAATTTTGAACAAAAAAACCGTTCGAACAAATTCAAAAACAGATTCATTTATTCCGAACGAAAAATTCCACAGCGTACAGGTAATAACAAACGACAACAATTTCCAGTACCGCGATAAGTTGTTCACGCGAATTGTTTGCTCTTGTTATTCGATCAACGGACTAATTGACACGTTATCGAGCAACGACTTGCATAATTGCTGCAGTTCATTTGTCATTATTTTGCCTTTGACCTTTTCGGCTAACGCGCTGTCTCGAAAAAGTATCGCGACGTACTGAATGTGATTCGCAGCGTGACAAAAGTTCACGAAAAACATGCGCGCGACGAGAGCGCTACGTGCTAAGAACCTCTTGGCTCGCGTTTGTAGCCTGAACTGCCAGGTGAAAACACAACACCTCTCAACCTGCACAGGTGCACCGGGGCACTGTCTCCTCTCTCTCTCTCTCTCTCTCTCTTTCTCTCTCTCGATCTCGATCTCTTTCTCTTCCTCTTAGGGACTATTCCTCGCTCGCGCTCTATCTCTGCCGACTGGACCTTCTAGGAAGGGGGGCCTACTTGGCCTCCTCAGGACTCGTGTTCCGTCACACTCAAAGGCTAATGCTTACGACGACACCGATCTTCCGATGTACCTACGTACCGGTACTATTCAGAGCTAGATCCATCCATGCTGATGATGATCACCGCGACTCTGAGTTTCGCGAATCAATTCAAACTTACGAGATTACGATTTCAACGAAAGATAATTTGCACTGGGGAGAAAGGTTTGACTCGGTATATGATGATGAATCTCAGTTGTCTGGTATGCATGGAACGCAAAGAGAACTCATCGAGGACCTTTTATGGACAATAATTTTTTTATTGGTATAAAATTATAACTCAGAAATGAGAAAACACCGACGTTTCAAAGAATATTTTATATGCTAGTGATGTTGATGTTAGAAAATGATGTCAGTTATTTCTATTGAGTGATTTTCAAAATTCAAAATACTTTTATTCAATTTTTTGAAATCCACAGGAAAAAAAAAGAAATATAAAAAATTAAAGTAATACGACTATCATATACAAAAAATTATGTGAGAGTCACAAAAATTAAAATTACAAGAAAAAAAGAGAATTTATCTACCTAAAATAGTATTGCAACATTAGGAACGAATCAACGAATCATTCTTCTCGACCTCGTCGGACTCAAAAGGGTTCAAGTGAAAATCACTTTTCAAGAATAAAATACGTGAATATCCTAGACAAATCCAAAGTTACCCAAATTATCGCAGAAGCCATACATTGACCTTTAGAGGGCCGGAAAAACCCGGAGGGCAGATGAACCCATGATAGGAACATTGCATACAGTAAACCCATGTTACAAGACTCAAGTTTGGGTCGTTTTAAAAAGACGTTCTAAGATCTCAAACTCCGGCCCTCTAAAGGCTAAAGGCTAAAGGAACTCAGAGTCTATTGTATACAGATACGTATAAGCGCAAGCTGAAAGTGCAATACATTCACTATGACAAATGCATCCTCGGTTAACCGAAATAACCATGTAAAGGGAGCAAGATCTCAGTTAAACAGCTCGCTGGGTTTACGCCTTGTGCACGCGTGGTGCTTGATGCGTGGTGCTACGCACGTCTCACGCTCGTGTCCGTTAAAGCGCGGAGAGTCCAATGGGCGAGTTTAAAATACACAAAACGAAGCGTATCCGCGCGATGGTGAAACTGGAACGCGATCATCCTTGTTTGCCTTGCGCGAGCCTTGCATCGGAATGCACTCTGTCTCTCGGCGGTAGTCGCCGGCAGGTTTTTAGAAAAATAAAAGTCACCAGTTAAGTTTTTCCATAAACTTTATCGCCGGTCCTCCCGACGTCCTTGGAGGCAAAGCGGCCACTCCTACCAAGAGTCTTTCAGAAGTATATCGTCATTAACGTCGCGACGGGGCACGACGATCCTTCGTCTGCCGATGTCAAGGAATGCGAAACAAAACAAACCCCCCAGCTTTCCCTTCCCTCCCACAGAATGTCACATCCGTGTACACATGCTATTGCCTGGGTAGTTCGTTGAAAATCCCAGCGGCTGATATTGTTACTGTCTTTGGAATTATTTTTCCAACTTGGTACTACACACCCTGCAGCCTGAGAACTGTCTCGGATTCGGCTTGGCCACCATTAAGAAACCGTTCGACGATGACGACGTCAACGAACGTTTCCATCGTCACAATTCATCCTGCTGACCCAACCTCGAGCTCTCTAATTCTTATCACTCACTATCAGTGCCATTTCGTAGATACTCACAAGTACGTACAATCTATATATACAAATGTCACATACGTGTCTCCCTCGCTCTCTCTTTTCCCTATCTTTTAATTTATACCTTGGAGATGATAGTCTGCTCGTCGCCTTAACCTCAAAAAACATGACTATAGCGACACACCCGATAAAAGTACCCTGAGTGCTGCACTTGAAAAGTTTCTCTTGTATACATACGTCTACGCGATCGAGATAGGACTGAAATTCCAGAGAGACAACAACGACGCACGAAACTCGGTTGGATTAGCATATAAGTTAAATGCAGATGATCCGACAAGCCGTGGATGAACTCCCTAGAAATTGTGTTAAGTGTGGCGCGAATGGAAGATCAGCAAATATCGTCGTGTATAGTCACTGATATCCGATCCCGTCATTCCTTCGCGAGTTTACGGGGCTATCCTCGAAATTTCGAAAGCTATCCATCTAAAAGTTAAATGAACTGGCGGAATGCCGATCGAGAAGAATACTTGCGTGGTCCCCCGTATCGATCGAAGTAAGGATGGTAATCATATTTTCCGCTCGAGCGATGAAGCTCAATCGTAAAATGATCAGTTCAAAAAAAAAGCATCTGAGTATTAATTTATGCGTTTTTCTCAGTGTTCTAATCGGTGTCAATCGCTGCACGTATCGACCTACTCAGAAAGAGCCGTTATGTTGTATCTCTCACTCCTAGCTTTTAGACTACTACGACATGCTACAGTACCGGTCCGATGCATCGCTATGCCAACGTCCTTAGGTTATTACTTGGCATAGCCTGTCCTCGTCCATAGTATAGTCTCCTCGCCTAGCATTCTACGTAGGCGTAAAGCCGAACGCGTAGGCTCATTCATAGATTATTTTTATATGTCGCTTATTCAGGCCACCACGAACCGATCCTCCACCGAAGAACAAAGGAAGTCACTTGTAAAATGATGACAAGCCGAACCCTATCTTTAACACCGACCACGTTAATTGCTTCGAACGTAAATATACCGTTTCCGTGTGTCATCGAAATTCCTTCCAATAAGTCCCAGTTATCGATTCAGTGATCCCGTACAGATCAGCAATAAATCAACCAAGCAGCGAAAGCCGACAGGGAATGCCATTTACTTTTATTGGTAACCATGCGCACTTGGACTAACCACCTTCATCTAATCCTTTTAGATCTCCACTGTATTTTAATACCAGCATATCGATGCTTACTTACATATTACGCTGTTTTACAGTTTAACGCAAGCTTTACAGTTATCGCGGCGTCGTCATTTTTCCATAATCCTATAAATGTCATAATCGGCTTTTGACTTGAATGCGGATGCGGAAGGTGACTGGGACAAAGATCTCGTGAAATCGCTGATATATTTTTGGTGTGTTCGGTGATCCGCGATAAAAATCGTGGCACACTGACCCGGTGCGTGTTTTAGAATAACTTTAGAGCTCCGGCAATAATGAGACCGACTTGATGTGAGACGTGCATTTTAATTTTCCAACCGGACGGGTCCGCCGATATCTCATGTACCTACGTACCCACGTACGTGCTCCAGTACCGAAAGACATTGTTAATGTGTCGGATTCGAACGGACCACTTCGATTTCAGCACACGTATTACAGGGACAGTTGTCATAGATGTTTTTACAATTCGTAACACATTACCATGCCCGGAAAGTACTATGAGTATAGCGCCCTGACGTCTGACCGATCCATCAACAGGATGTTAACGGGTATTCCAGATACATGATAAACGGGGATGAACTCATGGCGAACGTGAAAATCAGAAAACAACGATTTAACAAAAAATAATCAACTAAGCTAGGTATAGACTAGAGTCTGGTACAGGCATATAGAAAATGACGTGTAAAAGGAGTTAAAATTAAATAAAAGGGAATGGCAGTGATAAACGAGCCTGATATGGGGATAATTTTTGCTTAAATATTTAGGACACATTGTAGGTCAGTATGCCACGACTTTTAGAATCCAGTATCCAGTAAGTTCCAGCTCTGAATTTTTCCTTCTTTTATTAGATTCTCAATAGTCGAAGTAAACGTCACGCATCGCGGAGCTTCACAACTTGGAGCGATCGCTCTTCGTAAACGTTATAGGCGAGTGTTTCCACTGGGATCTTCTAACAGTAAAGATACTTTTTATTAGAATTTTGCTTTTCATCTACGTCAGCGTGAGATCACCTCGGAGGGCATTCTTGAAAAAAGACAAATCAGCGACAGTGACGAGACGAGTGCTTGACTCCTCGTGTATCTCTCAAGAGGATAAAAAGTTGCGACTTTTACTTTGACGATACGTGACATACCCGCCGGCTGCAGTTGTAACGTGAACAATCGCTGGGTTATGGCTGTATGTCAAATACCAATGAGTTATTAAGACTTCACTTTGGAGTGACGTGATGCTGCTAAAGTATACGTTAAATTAAATATACACAGAAAATACACGGACACTCAATCATACAAGGAAGTACGTAATGATTATTCGTCCATCTTAAATTTCTAAAAGCACAAAGACCCTATTATGACCCTAAGACCCTATGATTTCTCTAAAAAAATTGTACTAGATATAAGTAGCAAATTTCAAGGTAATTTCGAGAAGGTATCTCAAGCGAGTCACCCTGTATATTAGACGGTTAGTGGGAAACAGGAGTGTAGGGTGCGAGCCTTAGGCCCAGACGAAATCAATAGTAGGACAGGATAAATAGTACGGTTAAGTCAATGGACTTTCTTCTTCCTGTTGTTTTCAGAAAGAGAAACAACTAGAGAGAAAGGTGAAGGCAGGTTTCGAATACAAAGGAAAGTAAAGGATAAAAGTAATATCAAACATCTCTAATCATATAGGGAACTTTCTTTATGTCTCTATGGATAAGTAATTGACAGCTCTTATACCCATAGACAATAGAATCAATAATGAAATACTGTACTTGAATTTAAATCTTCCTTCACCGTGAACAGTCGGTACTCAAGTAAACGCCGTGAAAGACCGTCAGTGTTTAATAAAGTAACAGCTTGATCATTCGAGTCATTTAAATAAATCCTCCATGAAGCCACAGCGAATCTTGGCAGCCGTTCAAGCATTCATTATTCAGTCCTCGATGCACCCGTGACGCGAACGGGTACCAGCAGCTTTGTGCTCCTCGTAACCATGGTGCATTGACTCTGCTTAAGACTAAACCATCAGCTTCGGCTAGTTAATCGAGATTTCCTGAAATCGCCCTAACTGTGAATACGGCATTGCCATTAAGAAAATTCTTCCTTTTACCGGCATGCGCGGCCGTTTTTAGTAAATGCGAATAGGTTCTCGGCTACTTATGGAAATAGGTTTATTGGCCGGCTTTGCAGTCTACATAAACGGAAAACGGCATTTAGCGCACCCGACTACTGTTGCAAACGGCTGGCAGAAGTAAAGTGAGTTAACGTAATATCCTTGCTCGTCGCGGAGTAGTATATTTAATATCCTTTAAATAGTTGCAAGAAAGATCCTACTTCCTTAGAAGAGTTCTGGCAAGCGAACATAGAGGAACTTAAAGATACACATAAACGGTTTAGATTCTACAGAGATTCGAACTGGTGATTGCGTGGGACGCAAACAGGTACTGATCTACCCACTAGAACGGAGCTACAGTTCGTTTCAAGGAGGATAGTACCTATTCCTACAGAGAAAGTGTCAAAGAGGTACGTATAAGCAAGATGCCAAAAGATTAAATTCGTAACTGATAGCCTTAGTCTTTTTTTTTCTGCAAGAGAATGCGGAACCTTTTTAAGTTGCACAAACGAACGTCATGGTAATACTCACACGTGCACAACAGAATTCAGATGAATCGAGGCGACATAAAATTTCGCAAGAGTCCACCAAACAAGTTTCGGTAATGGCAATGTCTTGCGTAACGTCAAAAACGTAAAACGCGAGTTTCCGGTAAGGACGAGCTTCACTTGAAATCGATGACGACGTGTTAGATGATCTCGACTTTCCTTTTCGCAGCGATCAATAAATCTGTCCCACAGTCTTATCCACAGGTAATTCACTCCCAACACTACATCTTCCTACTTTCTGTATTACGTAAACGTCTCCCTCAACGTAATTCACCGTTTGGCCAATTCATAGTTTTCCTACCACTAATGGAATCTCTTTCGATATGAACTTTTATCAGTAATTAATAAGCTTTGATGTCACCTGAATAAAGCACTGACGATCATGACTATACCGCACTGCCATTCGTTAAAATCTTTTTTAGGGCATCGCATTCGAACACAAACACTCCTCCGACCTAAATTCAAGTTCCAAAAAGAATTCGAGGAATTCTTGATAGATTCGATAGGACCGAAGAGTTGGATTATGAAATATCAATAAATATTAGAAAGCGAGTCCACGCAATAAATTCTTAAAAGCATTCAGCCCTACGTTCGTGTCTTCTCCGATCACGTGCTCGCCGGTTCCAATTCATTTCACAACAGGAGCCCCTCGTGCCCGTAAAGATGCTTCACAGATATTCAAAACGCTGCCGAGCACCCGCGTGTTTCACTGCTGCTTCCAAGAGTATAAGCCAAGGGTAGTTTCTGGCACGGCACCCCATGGGGGACTGAGCCCTCGTGCACCCTCGTCCCATGGACCAAACCATCTGTCCAACAACCCCACGCTGATCCCCACTCCCCACCACAACCATACTGCACGGCCACGAGGTCCGACTGCACTATTTTTTCGTTGTGGTACGTGCCAAAGTTTAACCGAAGAAAATAAGAGGCGACGCAGCGCGTGGCGCAGCCGCATTCACACCGGAAATACCATGCTAATTTAATACGTCTCCCTTATTCTCCCTTATTCTCTTACGTTCGTCTCCCAGCCTCCCCCCTTCCGTTCCACGAAGACCAGCCTCCCCCCCGTCGACTCACACCCACGCGCTTATACGCATTATTGCTCAGCCACGCCGCGTTACACAACTCTGGGTATGCGAAGATGTAATTAGAATTGTTTCACGGATAATTAGAGACGAGCCTGCCGATGGGTGCGTCTATACTCGGAGAAATAACTGCAAACGTCGCCAAGGGATATTTTGTCGTGCACCAAACAAATCGAGCGGAACTATTATAATTAAAGGCAAACTCGCAGAATCTGCATGTTTTTATGGATAACGTAAAAGTTCATGTAAACTTGGCACGATACAATTTCAGCGGAAGGCTGACGCGATGTGATGCTTCTGCGGCGACGCTGGTGCAAATTGCAATTCGCCGGTCGAGCGCTTACAATTGGTCGAAATTGACGGCAATTAGGGCCAATGCACGTTGGAACAGTGATTTCGCGTCGCGCAATTCGACGAAGCGCGACGCGCGGGATCGGGGTACCGCGCGACGAGACGAGTGGGAACTGGGAAGCCGACGAGGGAATGACGAGAGAAGATAAAAAGACTTGGCCTTGAGGTCCATTTCTCCTTACAAGGGTTGCGAGAGAATCGAGTGGCCTCGCGAAGTATCACGTAGCGTCATGACTTTAGGACAATGTATGTACTACGGCCGAGTAGCATAAGCCGCACTTTGCGGTAACGAGAGATCTTCGTGGCATCGGAGCATCGATGCGTCAAAACGTCGCCGGGGAAGTTCAGATGACGGCAGAAGGTCCAGTGGGATGAAATTTCATAGAGGAAGGTAATGCCGCTTTTCAACCGCACCCCTCTACCTCCCTACCTATATATACTTCTTATTTGTACTTGATCTCTGCATCGTCCTATATGAGTCTGCGATAAATCGATTACCGTCCAAGATGATAGCAATGTCGTTATTACGTATTACGTCCTGAAGAAAGCACCGATTAACTTGGCTCCTCTAGACCCTTTATCGTGGTCTTGCTTGAATGACGTCATTGTTCTATGTTAAAGTGCACGCTAGCGAGGTTTAGTACAATATTTTGGCAGACGTGGTCCTGTACTGCGTGACTCACCGAAGCCAGAACACTCGAGGCATTGTATAACGATACATGGTAAGGGTGCGCTCACATGAGTAACTGAGTGGCTGAGATGAGAGAAAAATGAAGTAATAGAAAAGCAGTAAAGAAAGTTCTTATTATAGGTAATGGAGTGGTTGGCTGAAAGAAAGGGTAGTTTCTCCCTTATCGAATCCTATACGAGCCCCACTTAACGGGTGAACACCCGATAGCTGGGACTATCGCATGGACTGGGAATTTTCTATGGGCTTTCGGTGTGAGGGTTGCCTAACGGAACAATGTGTGCATAGGGAGCTGCCAGCTGTGGACGATAGCCCACATGGCGTTATGCTCTTGTCGGGATGCGAGTCTATCGATTTTATCACCATCGTTTTGCCAACGCAATAGAGGCTATCGATTGGATGGCTAGACTTTATCAATTGCAATCATTTATCTTTCATTCGTCCAGATGATTTGTCTTTTTCAATGTACTATAATTTTTTAAGAAAAGATTTTTTGTACTTGTATATATGTATGTTATAAAGCATACTATTGGATTCGATCTTCTGGCTTATCAATTCCTATCTCCTCGATCCTTAACGTTTCCAGGATTCTCTTTCATCCGTAAAATGGGCCTATATGCTTCCCTGACCCACTAGTATTTGAGAAGAATGATCTATTCATATCCGCAAAAAAAAATCAGTGCACTTCGCGGCATAGCACTCGAGAATCTTATACTTGAACTTTAACAGACATGCAGTTATTAGAAACATTTTGGTTGTGATGACTATAGGCGCCATTCTGTCGGGTCTGTGACTCTTTTCTAGTCGTGCTGCTTTAATTTCGATGAATTATTGGTTGCCAACCACGCAGAGGATCTTTAGGAAGACGCAGACTCATCCTGGAACACGAGACACAATGACTTCGTCCCTGTCATATTTAGAAAGAATGATGAGAGTAATATTAACGAAGGGTCTTGAATATATACCTAATTAAGAGACAAGAGCCAGCAAGAAGTGCCAGGAAGTGATGACCTAATACACCCAGTAGGGAATATGTCTGACTGATAAGATTAATCTTACCTTGATAAGAAATAATTGTCAATATTGAGTATTCCATTGGAAGGAAACGTTTCGAGCTTCACATGGAATTCAGAGTCATTCTAAATATTTAGAAAAAGACTTCGGGGTACTGTCCTCTCTTGTCTGGCCTGGAAATACTCGTACGTTTCTTGTAGGAACTATTTTTGGCAGTGCACGTAGTACGTGGTGTATTATCGCAAGGTTATCCCTCCCTGAACATCCTTGCAATGACGCCTGTATCATTTTAGGAAAATTCACAGTGATCTCATACAGCGTTCACAAGAGGACCACGCAATTATGCATGTTATAAAATAACAAAAACAAATTTTAAATTCACATGTAGACATTTATAGGCACCATATTCTTCATTGCATATAGTTTTACGTAGCGCTATTTGAACATGCTTTCTCCAAAGAGAGGTTAGGTGCTTTCAAAGCGTGTCGATTCATTAATGTATCTAACAACGCACGACCGTCATATTTAACGAGTGCAAATTACGAGTAGGTATATCATAAACTTTGCGCTTATTTATCATGAAAATTGGCATTGGCGTTCTGCTGACATTTATGTTTATATAATGTACACTAAAATTACTCTATGAAATACGAAAGCGTGTGTCTAGGATCCATAAAGTATAAGTTTTGTAATTGGATAAAGAATGCTCGCGTCACGTTTGCTCTAAGATTCTTTGGCGAAGGAGCTCGTGCACAATTGCCAGAGTAGTGTAGTACGAAGTAAAGACGTAGGTGAAACTTATGTAGGAAGGCACTGACATTTTCAAATGCCATGGACCTCGCGCAATGCGCCGTTTATCATTTAGGTTACAATGGAGCTTTGTTTTGTTCGATATTGTTAGCGTTCACGTACCCTTGTCTGGAATTAATGGTGGCTCGTGTAAACTGTCCGAAGTCCAATCATGCCCTTACTTTGACACTTGATACCTGCAAATCGATTGTCAATACGTTTTCGAGGCTTCGACCAAAGACAATAGAACAATATAAAACTCCATTCACATTTAATATCATCGGAACACAATGAACCGCACGTTATGTTATCAAAATCAGTATATAATTAACACAACACCAGTAATAAACATAAGTACTGCACAGAGAGACATATCCCACGACAGATCTTGAGAAAATAAAAATAAATCGAATACTTTACCCTTTACCAATGCATGCCATTACAATTATGGTTAATGCATATTGATACGATATACACAAATTCTTTGTTCGCAATGTTAAGTACTGCATTCATAAAGAAATATTTAAATTTATACCTAAGGTAATTATGAAAGAATCAGTCCACTATTTTTAGTAAATAAGTGTTGCTTCAACTAACATGTGTACCGAAGATGCTATTTTATTGTAACGGAGTCTGCTAGCGTACTTTATATTTTGTAATATGCCATCTGTATTTTTAATCGAAGACAAAGAGCATATCGTGCTAGAATTGCTTCATGGATTCCTACGCACCGGGAAATTGCATTATCTCAGTGATATCTGACTTACTAGGCGCGTGTGAAATGTCAAATTTCTTTGTAGCGTCGAGGATGGAGATCAATACACGAAAAGCCACATTCGCGGAAAACAACACAAGTCGTTGGGACGCATGATGTGTGCCGATCTGCGTCACCGCCACCGAAAACGAAACAATCAACAACGGACCGAACGAGAGAACGACTGGTTTGGTTACAGTGTCGTCCACAAAAGAAAAAACGCGTGCGAAAGCAGAGAAAAGTCAGGATACTCTGTGTAAGCACGAACTCTCGACTTTAACGACGTTCTGCGCCGGTCCGTCGACGTCGTCGTCGTCGCCGGCGCCGTTGTCATGGCAACGCGATTCTAGCCGGGATCGATTGATCGAATTCACGTGGTGTTACTTACTCGAGATATCGAAAACTGGGATGCTGCGCATAATGCATCTGCGACTCTCGAATGTCGTACGTACACTTTTTTATTACTATTAATCATAACTGTTTCTCACGTTAATAAAAAGACAAAAAACAAAACGTAATTATTTGAAGGTTATTCGGTAGATCGTTTTAACGAATTTTGTCACTCCAAGCAAACGTTACATCGTAACTGTCTTTTAACGAAATAATGTATATTTTCGGGAATGCTTTGTTCGTCGATGTCACGATGTGCGTTACTTAATGTTTAATCTGTTAAATATTTTTAACTATATACTTACACGTATTACTTTTCACGTATAATATATAAGGTATGTTTGAAATTTACTCACAGTACTGCGACTAGCGCTATTTCCTTATTCATCTATACGTATCTGAGAGAGACGTAACTATTTTCGGATTATTGTCAATTTCGGAACACATCCATAGTCGGTTCACGAGTTCAATGTGTTTTATTGATAGTTTCCAAACAATGTGATACTTGGGAAATCGTACGTGGCTTTCCATAAAGTCAGGTAAACATATTTTAAGGTCGAAAAATAAAATATATTTCAGTGCGAAACCATCCACTTGTATAATCTGTGACAATACTGTTTTGTAGAACCACGTATGAATTGCTAAAATATTCATTGTTTTCATATTTAGCTTGTGGACCGACTGTCTGCCGTAATGATACGTATCTTACCTTGTGAATCTTTCCCCTTCAGCGATTCCATCAAGCACGTATGAAATTTTGGAATATATTTATGGCTTAATTTGCAAATGGGGTTTATATTATATAGCGAAGGTTATATGTAAAATACATGCAATATTGATAGCTTTCATTGAACTCAATGACACGTTGTTTATATCGAAGCTAATGACCATGAACATATCGATATAATGCAAATAACTGTATCACGCTTTGCACATAACTTTACATCAGTAGATACGAAGTCGTGATGCATATGCGTGAATTCTTAGGAAAATGGTAAAAAATGAGATCAAGGTATTTGCACGGCTTAAGCCAGAAAGAAGACGTAATAAAGCCGTGGTAAATCTTGAAATTCATTAATTCACTGATGAGACAGTTATAAACTTTGAGATATACGTCATAACCAAAACTACTTTTGCAGAATTACCAGATACATCGCCGACCAAAAAGTCACTCCGAGGAGGATTTTTTAGTATTAACAGCACCTCAAAAGTCATTCAACGAGTACATAGATAATCGTCCTGAGTCATGGAATTTCTCGTACGCATAAAAATACATATACAAATACATCTACAAATTGTGAACCAATTACTTTTTAGATTTTACAAAATTTTCCAAGAGGATTCCAATCAGCAAGAAATTTTTGAAAATGTCGCACGACCCGTAGTGGACAGGTTAATAATGACTTCAATAACGCAACATCATTCGGTAATAAGATAACAATTATTAATAGATCTTTCGATCAGTGTTCTCTGTGGCTACAACGGGACAATTTTCGCATACGGTCAGGTGAGTAACAAGCTGCTTTACGAACGTGCAATTTTTTACGAGCGATTTAAAGGCAAATAATGTAGACGGGGAGTGGCAAGACCTACTCGATAACGGGTGACCAAAGAAAATACAACGATCGTGGAGTACTACCAAGAACGCTGGAGTATCTCTTTGACGTAATTCGAAAGGTGAGTTTGTTAAATGTGAAAAACGTTAAGAACTGTTGCGGGAAAGGTCGTAGACGTTGGTAAAGGACGAGGCCTTAAGCAATGCCGGCTTAGTTAAAATGGATGCGAAGGCGGAGGCAATCCTTTCGTCTCGGCGACAACGACAAGAAATTACGTGCTCATTTTCAGAAACCGGAAAATCTCTACTCCATAGAAATCTCATACCTGGAGATTTACAACGAGAATGGTTACGACTTGCTCTATCAGCGACACGAAATCGCTACGAGATCGGACGATTTCCCGTAAGTCGCTGCATGAGAATTCTTGACATTTCGTAAAAACGAGATTGCCACGACAACGAGCCGTTACGACTGTTACGCATAGGAGTAAAGAGTGAACGAACGAGTGAGCGAGAGAGAGAGAAACAGTGGGAGACAGGGTACGCGAGAGTCTAGACAACTAGTAGCATTAGTTGAGCCAGTAGCACTAGCAGTGGCTCGACTACTTACTTCCAACTACTTCGCCAATTGGAAATACGCGTAAGGAATGTCAGGAGATCCGGAGAATGTTCCTTTTTACTAGAGTTCTCGATCCCGACTTAATCCTGGCTTTGCACCAGGTTATTCGCTTCCTCTAAGGCTCAATCCATACCGTCTCCACTGGATTCCCTATAACTCTCCTACATAGTTCACTATGTGTTCTGTTCAAATATAAAATGTTCTTCATGACTTCTCATACGCTTCGATAATATTACAGAAAACGCGTCACTATTCAGGAAGACGAGACTGGGGTTCTTCACTTGAAGAATTTAAACTTTCATAATGTCGACAACGAAAGCGATGCTCTCGATTTGTTAGCCTTAGGTGAGACAAACAGGTAAAGCGATATTTATTCGTTTCGTAATTATTCGTATTCAAAACTTTTATAATGAACTTTTTTTTTAGAGCCATTTCCGAAACGCCTATGAATCCTCAATCTTCGAGGTCTCATTGTATATTCACTATCATCGTGTCTATGAAGAAACATAGTTCTGATCATCATACTAAAGCTAAAATGCATCTTGTCGACTTGGCTGGGTTTGTTTATTCATAATAGACGTATTAATTGCTTGAAATATTTTTAATCAGTTAAAACCAGTCCTACACAGGCAAACTCTACACAACATTACACGAATAATTCTACAAGAAAATTTAATGATTTTTATACTAATCAGTCTACCCGGTAATATTTAAACTTCAGACGAATAACGACAAGGAAGCTAACAAATTTTTAAAATAATTTTACTAATTCAGGATGTCTAGCATTAAAATTCTAATCTTGTTGGAAGTAGTTTTTAAAATCTCTACTTGTTATTAGACATGTATATATATACATATGTATGTGCGGGAACCTGTGCATGAGATGCGCGGTAGACACGGAGTCGCCTAATTTTAGTCAGTATTCTGTTAGAGCTCAGTGGCTTCGCATTGTGTCCCACCTAATGCACATGTACAAAGTATACTCAATCATAATAAATTTTAGCAGTACCCTATTAAATCATAACAAATCTGACCTAATGTAATGAAAGATTAACTAGTTCATTATTAGCTATATAGAATGTTATTGAATCTCAGTGTGAATGCCGCTTCATAATAGTGTAGAATATTATTGTATAGAAATGTTTGTGCAGCATATCTCATCTGTAGGATTGACTAATGTTGGATCGAAGCTCCACAGGATTATCCATGAAGATCTGTTGGTACTATAGAACTTATAGAATGTTCATGTAGAGTTATACATTTGGCTCGTATAGTACTGGTCTGTTTGCTTTTCAACTACATATTATTCTAAATAGATTAAAAAAATTATTTTACCGTTCGATGGTAACGAGAATGCTGTTAATCGCGCCTAACAAAGAGCAACCATTTATGGTCTTAAATGGAGAATGTGATTTAAGCAGGGGGCACAATGCATCATCTATGAGAACAATTTTAAATTCATTACGCATTAAGACTTTTAATGTCACTTTTTTTTTACAGATCCGAACGCGTATATAAGTGTGCCATCACCGGGACTATTTTAACGGAGGCCAAGCACATTAACCTGAGCCTACATTACTTGGAGCAAGTCATAGTGTGTCTGGGTCAGGACAACATAACTCACGTTCCCTACAGGTGGTGTACGGATGACATTATAATAAATGTGAAATGTGAAAGATACATGAACTTGAAAATTTCAGAAATTCTTTGTTAACTGCGATTCTTCGAGATAGCCTTGGTGGTAATTGCCTTACGACGATGTTGGCAACATTGAGTATTGCTACTTTTAGCTTTGAGGTATTTCAAGTAATTCTTTTGCTTAAACTGTACTCTATTGTTGATGAAAAATTATAATCTTGTTGTCTACAGGAAACCATATCTACTTGTAGATTTGCCCAAAGAGTTGCGCTCATTAAAAACGATGTTAATCTTGTTTTTGAAAAAGACGTACGGAGCGAAAATATGTTTTTGAAAATGGAAATCGAGAGACTCAAGCTGGAAATTAATCGTCTATCCAAGAATCAAGTCCGTTGAGACAGTATTTGAATGTTACTTTGGTCAATTTAATGTAGATATTTGCGTAGATAGAGTCAACAGAATTATTATCCGAGGATGAAATGAAAAACTTGGATCATCAAATCAGTAATTTTCTCGTAAATGGATCAAACGTAATGTGGGATAACGATCCAAGAAAAGTTCAATATTGTTTTGAAGCAATGAGGATGAGTATAGAAACTGGAACGAGGCATAAAACTTCTTCAGAAATGTCTTCAACTGCTTTAGAATATTACAAGAATTTGGTTCTTCAACGTGACAAGGAAATTTGTATCCTTTAGAAATAATTAAAATTAACGCGAACAAAGTGCCGCAGCTGTCATTTCGATTGCTGAATATAATATTAATTGTATAATTAATTTACCATGATCCTTAATATATTCTCAGCATTGTTAATTGAACTTCTCAAGAAGGAAAGGGCGAATAATGAGGAAAAATTGAGAGGAGTCGACAATCAAAAAGTTTCGCAACAATTGAAATTTGAAAGAAAGTATAAATCGAAACCTCCAAAAGAAACTTTACATTTAGCTACTAATTCATTGGAAAATAATTCCACTAAAAATTCGAATGTATCATTAATCGCAGTACAAAGAAGAGACACTCAAATTAATGCGACAGAAATAGATATTTCTCCGCCGATAAAATTGGAACAGAATTGTTTCAAAAAAGAAATGAGCCCTGTTGAAAATAACAAAATTTCTACATTTATGGAGTCTAAAAATATTTCAAGTTCTTCGCAAAGAAGAATTTCTTACTCGAATCCAGTGATTCCTGAATTAGATTTAAATAAGATTACTGATAATTGTGAAACAGGTAGGAAAGGAATTGAAGATAAAACTGAAATGAATGAGCAATTTTCAGGAACTTATCCAAAATTGGTACTTCAATCAACCAGAAGAATCGCGGTTTCTGATTTGAAAGAATCAATTCCTCAGTATTTTAGTTCAATCAATGAACTTCATAACCATGACGGAATAGAATGTGCAACTACAAAGAAAACTATTTCAGAAAAAGGAATTGAAAATCAAAATATCGGAATTCTAGAGTTTTCAAAATCTTCCAATAAACCAAGGACTAGGATAAGTGAAAATAAAAGAATTGGTTCTAAACAGAGTGAAAATTATCTGAAGATGGGATGCAATACCACAAATCGTCTAAATCAAACTCTTCCAATTCATTCACCAAATACTGAAATACCGATTGAAAAAAACTCACCAACTCATACAATAACTTTGAAAGATCAAACTATTACCACACCTATCAATAGTGCAAAGACAATCCACTTTCTTAAACGTCAGAGTGGGCAAGACCAGAAACAAGACAATGTTGAATCGAAGTCAATCACACAAAGTACAAATACAGAAAATAAAAAATATTCGTTTAAAACACCATCACTCCTAAACAATATGCATTGCGTGAATCTGAACAAAATTGTGGAATCAAATCAAAATTCTGAAAATCTAACAGAAAATTCGATTTTGACACATAAAATGAAGCCCACCAAGTCTACAAAAAGTGAACGAAAAACTGTAGCTGATCTGATAGCAAGTTCAAGAAAGAGCATAGAGTCAAAAGAGCATTTATCAGAAGATAAGAAAGTAACGGAAGTAGCCGACGTCAGACAAGCAGTTAAAACAGATTATATCGATTCAATGGAAGAAAGTACTAGAAAGGCTTTTGAGAAATCTTTACCACTCACGGGGGATCCTGAGATCGACGAGGAGATAATCGCATTTTACAAGGCGAAACGTTCAGGAGGAACATATTGAATTTAGTCTTAGAACCCAATGAAAAACGCTAATTTGTAAAAATCACTATACGTATTAGAAATATATTGTATAATTTATATATTAAGAAATGATGCCTTTTGATAACAGTAACTGGAGATATATTAAAATTTCTTATAAATGGGTTCGTTTAGTAATTAGCTGTTATATACATATACGGTTTATGTTTCTCAATATATACAATGTCGATAATAAATAAAGTAATAAAGGTGAAAAACTAACATCTTAACAAACTGACTTTTCTTTAATTGATTAAATGATGTTTCTCTTAGGAAAAAATATATAATATACATATAAATATATATGACAATCTAACTCAGAACATATATGTAATAATAAATATTAGAATACACATAAATCATAGTAATTACACGTTTACAAGACCAAACGTTTGCCCTATACCAGTATATTAATTGTTACAATCTAGTTCATTCATATCTAATTTTTCGCCGTACATCGTTGATTCCAATATTGTTAACCTGTTATTGTGTATTACACCAAGGCAATGCCTTTTCGAAAGATTTTTATGGATTCGTAGTTTAAACGTGAACAATTTTTGTGCTTCCATTTTTATGCTTTCTCTATAAACGAAGCCCTGTATGCCTGTATAGAAAAAGAAATTGCTTTGAGATTCAGAAAACTATAGATCAAGTATATATTTTAAAAAACAATACTTTACCAAGGTATTCATATATTTGTAGTTTATTGCCATTTTCAATGAAAACCAGAAAATTTTCTATAAAATCATCAAAATTCAAAATTGAAAAGGACTTTGGATTGTGAGCCCGTATCGTTTGCTCAATTTTTCTTCCTGTTGCATCATTATCGTATATCTATTGAAAATATAAATAATATTATAACAATGCTACTCAATTATAAAACAAAATTTGTTATCAGAATTGTTAAAGTACATACAAAAATATATTCAGGGCTGATGTTTTCATCGTATGAAAGAAACATTGTCCTCTCAAAAACTCCTAATTTGAACCCAAAAGTTTCATCGTTCCCAAATTCATTTTGAACATACGTATAATTCATAAATTCGACATTATACTCATAAATTGAACGTTCGTCCATAAGAAGTACTTTTTCAAAATTTGGAATAAATTTTGAGTTTTCATCGTTTATTGGATACGATTTTGGAATTACAAAAGATTCCTGATATATTTGATCGATAGACCATTTCTGCAAATGTTTATCAGCCAAAACCAAAAAGTAGTCCATACCAAGTTTTGTTACGTCAGTCACATTTCCAAAATAGTAAACATGCTAAAAGAAATCATAAATAAAATTCAAAATCCAATGTAAGTTTGATATGTTTCAAATCAAAGAGATACGTACGGTGAATTGATTATTTTCGAATTTCCATAAATTTCCCCCGTCTCTACGACAACCGGATTTCCCCAGTGTCAGGAAGTATGGAATTTTTTTATATGATAAACTAATCCATCGGTCGATTAATCCAAAATCCAAAACATTCGCTTCTTCAACGGAATCGAATGTTCCATTGTAATAGATAAATGTCTTCACGTCACAAGTACCGAAATTAATAATTAGATAATCAAGATCGTTATATTCAAACTGATGAATGCTCCATACAGAAGTATCGAAATTCAATATACGAAGGTATTCGAAATATTTGAATTGATATATTTGGGTTGTGGCGCGATTTCGTAATAACTCTAAATCATGACAAATGCTCTTCATATCCGTCTGTTAAAAGAATGTTAAATTCACGATATTAATTTTAGTTACATCGTGTTAATAAAAGTCCGAATTAAAATGTGCCAACTCGATCACCTTTGTCTCAGCAATAATAGCGTCCAATGTTAACTGTGCCTTTTCCACTTTATCTGCCAATTTCTCCACGTTATTTCCATTTACTATTTTATTGCCTGTTACATCCTTCTCAAAATGAACGTTACCATGTACCACCCAACGACCATTAACTTCTTGGTTTATAGGAAAACTAGTGGTGACCGCAATACCTTCCCATCCAATGGGATTTATCACATCATTCAGCAAGCCCAAAATGCGCAGGCTACCACTTAAAGTAATTGGTTGTTTAAAAGTCAAGTTTCCTAAAACAATTTTCAACATTCATAGCGTTACATGCAAGTTTACAATTTTGTTAAAAATCCAATATATTGCAAAATAATAAATTTTTTACCGAATACAGTATCATTTTCATTCACGTAAACGTACTGTGATGTGCTTATCTCATTTATATAGACCGCATCAAAATTTTGAAGTGTGTACACTGGACCATAAAACGTTATATGTCCCGTAACGTTTTGATCTCCTCTTAACTAAAACAAAATTGGAGATACAAGACTATTCGAAAAATTATAAATAAAAGAAATGATTTAAAAACTACCATGAATGTGTCTTCATAGATCTTGTTCAAATCGTAGCCATTGACAAAGCCAGTGATTTCTAAATTATTAACACTGAAACTTGGACAAGAAATACGATCAGCAATAACTTGCTGCGAATTAAGCGTAATCAATGAATGAATATTGATCCCATTAAGAGTCTCCACGTTTATACCAGTATCAAATATGACGTCAGTAAACGCGATTGGACCTAAAACAATTTAAAAACTCCAGAAGCTTAATATAGATTTCACCACAAAATTTATCATTATCAATTTCTAGTAATGCTGTATACAAAGTGTCCAAAAACAGCTGTGTCAAAATATTATTAAGCTACTTCCTGCAAAAGATTAAATTTAACCATAGGAATCTAGTACTCGATCATTATTTATGCCACGGAATACTTTTTATAATACCTGAATTTCTTTACTGGTTTATTGCGTTAAAACGCTGATGGATAAAAAATCAATGCTATAAGAAAGATAAACGCGAACGCGCCAAGTTTCATAAACAGTACAACTTATTTTGCTGCAAACGTTTTTCAACATTTTGTATAATTAATACAGTATAAAAATTACCGATTATATATGAATTTCTATTCAAATGTACAGCATTTGCTTTTAATTCATCAATATCAATTTCCATGATGAATCTTGTTTCCATTCCTCGATTTGCACTTATATTCTGCATGACGAAGACGTCATCGTGAAAATTAACGTCTGACGTAATAAATATGGGCTCGTCGATAAACACAACATGCTCGTAAAATTCTTTCAAATTGACACTGTTGTATTTATCCAAAATCGTAAAATTATTCTCAAACGTTACAGAACCCTGGAAAATCTTCGTTCCAGAGATACTCATGTCGTCCTTTGGAAAAATGACAGTGTCGAAAAAGCTATCAAAAGGCATATCTTGAATTGGCCCATTGACGATCAAATTTGTTATCCTTACGTCATTAGCAAATTGGAAATTACCCCTAAGGATAAGTGTATTATTTTCTGAATATGAAAATCTATTTATCAAATCCTTAAACGGTATGCCATCTATTTTTCCATTGCATTCAAAATTGCTCTCAACTGTAACAACTCCATTCACCGTTATAGGTCCTGTCAGTTGCTGATCTTTTTCAGGATCAAGTATAGAATTGATCGAATATCGATTTATAAAGTTCACGTCGAATTCTTGACACATAATCCTATCAAACGTTTTCATTCCGGAAACAACAATATTTCTGTCGGTCTTAAGAATTAAGTCGGCAACACGTTCGTTGAAATCGAAATCATTGACATGACCCAGAACTATTAAGTTCTCGATGGAAACGTCAGTTTCAAAAATCACCATACCCATTTTTGCCGGGGTAAATATCTCATTCACATTTTTTCCGTTGATTTTTGGGGTCTGGACGTTTCCCGTCACCATCAGGAAATCTATGGCCGTACTTCCGTTCAAGATATTATTGATCAACGTGTCCTCATTGAATCTAAGACGCTCTAGTTCTTGTACGTAAATGCCATTGAAAAATTGTGCATTCAGATAATTCGTTTCCAAATTCTCAAACGTAAAGTTACCTGTCAAATTTTGTGCTACTGACTTTGACAATCTACGTTTTTCAAAATCTGAGAAATCAACACCATTAATAGTATTAGCGACAATATCCGGAACAATTAAATTTTTCATTGACACTTTATTAAAGTTCATCTGAGCAAACGTGCGATTTAATCTGTTTGAGAATTCTGAATGAGAAATAAATCCGTTTACGGTGTCGAAGTTCAAGTTATCTATGACTGGAGTCTGTTCAAAATTAATTTTTGAAAAACATTTTGCATTCCCAAATTCATCGACATTCTCGTTTAAAAAGTTTTGCAGTTCTGTCGTGACTCCTTGTTTCAATTCACCGAAAGAAACATCCGAAGAAATTTTTGTTAAATCTGAAAATATATTCAGTCAATGTATTTAACTTGAGAATAATTATTAATTATTAGAATGCTTGCAATAAGATTGAATATCTTGATACTATCATGCCCATACATTATAATAATACTTAAAAAGAAAATTTCAAAATCCAATTAAACTCACAAGGAAACTCCTGCTCGTCGACGATATTAACGAATTCATTAATTGAATGGCCATTGATTTTCTGAATATCGGAAATATCTTCATTATCAATATTTATTCGTCCCAAAAAGGTCTTTTTACCCGAAATCTTAGCATTAATGTCATCATGAAACACTATGTCATCAAAATCCGACCATTTCCTCTCATTTACTGATTTTTCTACTATAACGTTTCCAATAACTTGTAAATTTGTGAATGTCACGTCAGATGTAATTACATTCGACTGTTCTAAATTTGGTCCCAATTCAATCGGTTCTACACGTTGATCCGTTATATTGATATCGATCTAAAATTATAAAATATATTTGCATTTTCTCATTTTCCTACAATATTAAGAAAATAATAAAATCACAGTTACCAATAGGTTCCCAGTAACTTTTAAATTATCGAAAGTAATTTCTTCAGTCAACGATTGATTTCTGTCAATAATGACGTAATCTTCAATAGGAATTCCATTCAGATATTTAATACCCGAAAGTTTCGTGGCTGTCAGCGTATCAAAAGTTTTTTGACCCGTTACCAGTACCATACTTGTGCTATTACGTAACACATAATCGTTAGGATATCGCAGACCATTTACGTTGTCAACATTTACGTAATCCGCAACTATTTCCTAGACATGCAAATTATTTATAAAAAAATAAGCAAATAAGGAGTTGCGTAAATTCGACAGTTTAACGTTGTGAAAAGTGAAATAACTTTCTTCTACATATTAAGTTATGCGAACAAGAATCATACCCCATTCACGATTGTCTCTCCAGGTATAACATACGATTTGCTTTTAAAAACGATATTATTCAACAAATTTTTCCAATTTCTAGAATTTATAGTTGAGAAGCTGAGATCACCTTCCACGATTAGATGATCCAATTTTGAAAAATCAACGTTCTCGTAGTTACTAGTCGTCGTGTCAAAAACTATATTTTTCATAGGAACATCATTTACGAAATATATTTCTAGTTTTTCAAAATCAATATGTGGGAACCATTTTTCACCCTCTATGACGTCATTATCACCGTATATGAACTCTTGTAATATTTCAGTATGTTTCACGTGATTAAGATAATCCAATGTCAAATTATTCACGCTCAACGTTTCGCCGATTTCAATATTTCCTTCGATTTCAATATTCTCATTTAAATTAAGTTCCGTTACGTGAGCCGGAATTGCATTTGCCAGATTGGAAGCAATTTCCTCCGTTTTATAATAAATTTCCTTTAATACATCTATGGATGAATTTATATTCGCATGCATATCTTCTACTGTAAGGAACGTCGGACCCATCGTTATAGAATGACAAGTTGCATTCTCATATATGATTGCAGTTTCGGTATGGACTTCAGTGAAATTCCAAAAACCGGTAATTTCTGGATTATTGAAATAACTATTGTTCATAAGGACTGCTGTCCTGTCGAGAATTAATTCCTGCTTTTCTAACACCCCCTGAAATTTTTATAAGCATATTTAAGAATTGAAAAAATTATGTACTCGAAATGATTCATGAAAAACTTGTAGGTATTAATATACACAAATATACCTCCAAATTACTTTTCAGTTTTAACAATTCTTCCATTTCGTCGCGAACCGGTTTTGATACGTCTTGCAGTTTGGTGTCAATTTTTACGAATGTATTTTCGTAAAGAAATCCAAATTTTGGAATGGGAATGATTTTGGCTAAATCAAAATGATCGATATTCTCTGGTAAAGATATTTTTTTGAAGGTTTGACCACACCAAGAGAGAGCTATTACCGACGAATTTTTTGATTGGATCAGTAGCAATGATTCATCCTTATAAGAATCAACGGGTATATCAATCATCCGCGTGACCTCGTCTATTTCTAAATTACCAGAAAACAAACTTTATTTGAAAATTGCCTATTATTCGCAACTTAAGAAATGGAGTAACGACATGACGATCAATTATATAATATAATGACAATTAAAAATATCTCACCATTAAGCAACTTTTCAGTTTGAATATCGTCAAGAAATTCATTTTCAGAGAAAGTAAGTATATCCGGCTCCTGACCGGAAATACCTAAATATTGCATGTATCCACTTTCGAAGCAAATAACATTATTTAAACCATTCGACGTGACAGATTGTATTTGTATAAACCTTCCCAT
The DNA here is from genome assembly GCF_000341935.2 of Cephus cinctus. Lineage (NCBI taxonomy): Eukaryota > Metazoa > Arthropoda > Insecta > Hymenoptera > Cephidae > Cephus > Cephus cinctus. The sequence goes on along the minus strand of NW_014333690.1, from coordinate 266,199 downwards.
TTCCGTTATTTCATCTTTCAGTTCATATACAAACACTTCATTCTGAGCTTGCAGTATAACAACAGTATTATCATAAAACGGACAAACTTCCAAGTTGAGAACATTTGAAACGGGCAGTTTTTGAATTAACCTATCGAATCACAACGTAAAAAAGTTGAGTACGTGTCAAGAGCAGTGTACACAAAATTGGCATGTACTTACCAAGAGAGTGGTAAATTTTCATCTATTCTAAATCCATAAATGTAGATGTGAGAGGAGTATTTCTCAGGATAAGATTTTGCCTCGTTCAACAGAACTATGATATTTTGATCCTTGTGACGGACAATCTCGAAACGTTCAACATTTTCTTGCACTGGCCAGGACCAAAATTCTTCAACACTGTTATTGGATATCGTGTACCACTGTAATTTCGTCACGTAATTCAATTCCACGCATAGAATAACAATTAAGTCGCTTGTATCGGTATCTGATTTTGGCATATCGAGTAATTTGAAAGTCACTATTTTCAAGGACGATTCTGTCCTGCTTGGAAATTTTACCAAGAGCTTACTAAACATATGGCCATTTTGCAGATCCAACTTGTACAGATATAACATAGAGCCGTCTGTCCCGGCTAAATATCTGCCATTCATTGTCTCTAATAATTGCCAATTGTTTATGGCTATTTTCAATTCTACGTCCACTTGCACTTCGACGTCCGTTACAATTAATTCTAAAAAAAGGTATAGTTTCACATTTTTTGTAATTAGCTAATGCAAAATATCGTCTTACCGTCTCTATTTCCAGATCCCGTGCCAAATTTATACTGCTGCCAGATTTGCGAATCGTCGATATTTCGCGAATACCTCGGCGCTTTTGTATCCAATAACATTTTGTCTAATTTTTCCGACATTTCCTCGATGTACGAATTGCATTCTGCCAGCGAGAATATTATTGACAATAAAAATATTACCTTATAACGTGCTCTCGTTGCCATGACTAGACGGTCACTGAACGTGTAAGGATTCATTAATTTAATGTTATCGTGTCTGTCTCGAATAATAATGACACCTGAGGTCAATTTAACGTACAAATATTTTCATTCGTACATACAATCAATGTACTAACTACATTCAAATCCTCGTTTACTATCGTTTAATCTCGTTTATTCTCGATACGAGCAATACAAAAATTATATCCAAAGATACATATAAATTATTACACTGGTATTACTAATTGTGACAAATTCTCAAACAAAGTTTGGTTAACGTACAATTAATTTAAATTATATGTCACAAATAATATTTTAAAGCACTTAGGTAGTCATACATTTTTAAATAAACTTTATCCAATTGAAGCACCTAAACATTATTTTGTACAACAATAATGCGTTGAACGTAATAAATAAATTTAAGAATATACAAAACCACACCTAATCCGATATCCTAGAAGAATAACGTGGACGACAAAGATATGTCGAAGGGATTACCTTTGAACCAGTCATCACATTTGATTAAAATCTTCCGAGGCTGGCATATTCCTCGAAACGTCATTATCTTACGTACACACCTACTTGCGCACTCGCAGCAAATAATTCAACATTTTTCATAACAATACACACCGAGAATTGAGCATAAAATAAAAACTCTGGATCGTAACCCAAAAAATCATGTTCAACTTTTTCATAAAAACTAATAACGATTCTAAGGAACGGTCACAGGAATAAAACGCGTTCTGTCACCCACCTTAGGTTGGAACCTTAAATTAACCTTATCCTTACCTTCCTCGCCAACCTCGAGGAAAGTGTTCCAGTCGACGAGGAAATACAGCCCGCTTCGTCGCCGTGTCGGTAAAACAGGATCCGGTGCTGCAGTAGTTCCTCCAAAGGAATCTGCCAAAGCTGCCAAGTTCGTCAAATCCACTGGCGCTGTAGTCGTGGTGAATGCTGGGTCAACCATCAAACTCGTCACTGTCGTCGTCGTAGTTGAAGTTGATTCTATAAGGTGGGTCGATAAGTTCCCTTATATATTTTTCCGACATTTCATTCCTGCAATTTCGTACATTCGCGCGACAGCACGTCCGGCAGAAGAAAGTATGGAATTATATGGACGCAGAAATGGATCGAAGCTTGGGAAATCGATACTTGACACATGCAGTAATTTTCTAATATGAAAATAAACAATGCTCAAACGTCACTCTCGTGTGACAGAGTCAGTTCATCGTGATAGTATGCGTGACTGTTGAAAGTGGAATCGAATCTAAATTCCAAGAAGATAAAAAAAGTTTCTTTGGTATAAGTACCATGTGGACTCTACTTTAAAAAAAAAATCAACAAGATTTTGTTCCGCTAGATTTTTCTCATAACCAGTTGAACTCGTCGAGCGCCTATCGTGTCGGAAGTTTTGCAATCCCGAAGTTATTAGCCAACGATGAGGTTTTGCATGCAATGGATGCACGCGAACTTCCATTCACATGCAACATTTAATATGAAGGAATGGAGTGCGTGACGTCTCCGAGAAATGTAAGGGGTAAGAAAAAAGAACAGGATGAAACTATTCTATAGATATCTATACCATGGATGGCATTCGATTGAAATTGCATCAAAGTGCAATGGAACGTGAGTGGCCGTTATAGGAACTGTACTGTCGTGCAAGACAAGTGACGCGTATCACAATGATAGGTTATGTTTCAGATGCGAATGGCACGAAGCACATTGAACAAGCACGAAGCTCATGGAAGCATTAGAAAGAGAATATAAAATAGCGACAATAAATAAGTAAAAGTGAGAAAAGTTGAAACAATGATAACAGTATAAGAAAGCAAAGACGGAGAAGGATGGCAGCTTTGGTTTCAGCTTTAGTAGTGGTTTTAGTAAAGAGATCGAAAGTCAACCGCCAGCAGCGGAGACTCTGAGTTTATTCGTGGCGTTTGTTAGCACGTTCTTGATCCTCGTTAAACCTTGAATAATCCTTCCAACCCATAATTCCGAAGTGCCCAAGACATATAGCATTAATTTCTTAATACCCGTTGCGGCCTCGTCGGCTAGCGATGGCTGTTCTTGCGTAGATTCCTGCCTCTTCACCTCGTTCCTTATGTCCTCGTTGTAGAGCTTTAGGATCTCTTCCAGGCTCAGAGGATCTGGTCCGTTCTGCAACGATTTCGTTGACTCCAAAAGATCATTAGCTACCTTCTGCACGTCTTGAACGTTGGCTTTGCCATCTTGAACCTGCTTGACCGTGTCTAATAATTTGTTAATTTTATCTCTCTGTTCTTCGGCGTGTACGGAAGCTTCTTGAGGCTTGAAGACGTGTAATTTTGGCGTCGAAGTAGGAGCTTTTTCGTGGACAATATTTGTCTTCGCAACGACTTCAACCGATTTTTGTGATCTACCGATCAGACCGATATTTTGTAAAATCTTCTTCATAGAGTCGGGTATGGCTTCGATTACAGATGGCTGCTCGTCCTGCGCGCTCTTATTGTTCATTGCTTTTTTATTTCTATTCTCGATAGAATCCAAGCCGAACTTTGCCAAGAAATCTCTCATATCTTTGTCCTCGATTGTGGATGTTGGCAGCGGCTTGAATTTAGCGTAAGAGTCATCCTTCACGGGTGGCTTCGTTGGTTTGGCCGTAGTCGTTTCCATCTGCTTCAAAGACGTCTGCAGACCGAATTTCTGAAAGAGAAGTTGCACGTCCGGCGTCAGATTTTCCACCCCTTTTTGGAAATCCGGCTGTATCGGCGCAAAAGTATTTTGACTAACGATAGATGGCAGTAAGTCCGTTCCCGTTGCTGACAGTCTTGTCGCCTGATTGTAAATGACATTATCGCTATTTGGAATTTGCGAATTCGCCTTTAAAGACACATTCTCCACAACGTCATTGCTGTCGGGACGTAGACCAATGGAAGCCAAGAGATTCTTCACTTCGTCACTCATGGGCATCGGTGTCGTAGCTGTCAAAAATCCACCGGATGCCAAAGTATAAGTCGAGCTGTACTTTGGCTTCGTTGAGGTCGCCGTCGACATCGGCGTAACGTAAACTGGTGCTGGTTTTTCAGTCTTAACAATTCGAACTGGTCCACCCCCCGACTTTACGTCCGTAGAAGATCCAAGAATTTTTATCCTCACATCCGGTTTTCTCGTGGTCGCCACGTCGCCTTCCGCCCTGTTATTCATTGAACCAGGTGCAAATATCGATTTATCTGGAACAGTCAAAGTTACTCTTGTATTTTTTTCAGTAGTAACGGGTGGAGCATTGTATTGCCATTGATCCGAAGACAAAATATGTTGCGTTGTCTTCGAAGGAATTGTTGTTGCCTCTGTGAATTTAGAATTTTGCAAAATTTCCGTAGTTGATTTCATCATTGGTTTTCTCGTGACACTGGTACTATATACAATTTCCAACTTTGAACCGGATACTGCATTATCTTGCGCTTGTTCAGTTATGTCCTTGAACATGGAATGACTAGTTGGAGTAACTGAAGTTCCACTAGATTCTTCGAAAACGTCCAAATTGAAACTGAACTTCTCCGGCGCCGGATCACGTTTTCTTTCGTTCTTCATGAAACTCTGAAACGTCCTTTTCGGTTGGGATTTCGTTGTCACATCAGAGTAAGTGTCTCTGTGGTTTTTGTAGACCGTTTTGGACTTTTGACTCTCACTTGAGTCAGTATATGAACTATCGGAAAGTTGCGTTGCGACAAAGTTATTGGAACTTTGTTCGGTGCCTTTAACGGAATCTGTCTTTTTCAATTCCTTTAAATAAACGACACTCTCTATTCCTTTATTTTTTAAAATGATCTCAGCTTTCTCCGTAGTCACGCCGTCGTTTAACATTTGAACAACCGGCGGCTTCGTGTATAAATCATTAAGATTTTCATTCGATTCCTGCGGACTGTAAGGTAAAACTACCATGAGTGCTCTTTGATACTCATCTCTTGCTTTACTTGAAAGATCCTCGTCGCTGTGAGTACTCAAGTCCACTGATGTAATATTACGCAATATCTCGACGATCTCAGGTCTCGTAAGTCTTGGCAATTTTGGATTCTCACGTATCATCCGCTCGACTTCGTCGATCGTTCGATTGATGGACGTCTCGATCTCCAGTCTGGATGGTAACAATGATTTCTCATTATGACAGTGGCCCAGGCCAAAAATGACCATCAAGCACAGTAGTTTAATCTGAAAATAATGTTATATTAATGCAAATTTAATTGCGTAATTGTGTTAAAACAAAAAAAATTAATTACAAAAATTCTATTTCTAGATAAAATTGCAATTGATAATACAGAAAAAGTATTTGCCCAACATCAAAATTACACATTGATACACGCGCGAAGCGAACAGGGCATTCTTGACGAAAGAAATATTTTTATTTTAATTTAAAAAAAAAAACAGAGGTGTACCATTATCCACTATGTGATTTGAAAGGTTCTACGTTCTAAATTTGCTATTAAAAATATGCCAGTTAACATGAATGAACTTAAGGATTTATAGTTGTGTTAACAATGAAACTACACTGCATATAAGTACGCTCTGACTACAAGGCCGCCTAATTGTATGACCGGTGATTAACTAGGCACGACTTCAGTAATAGGAAAGAAAAACTGTGTAAATATTAAAAAGAAAAAAACACAATTTCTGTCAATCACACCAAATGAGTAAAAAGCCATGGCCTAGAAAATTTTTGGGTGTTCTTGAAACCTCATCAATAATTATCATACAAATGAGAAATGACCTCAATTCTCAAGCAACGTCCGTTTCTCGGATAAACCGTTAAAGTGTACCTTGTATGCAATATATTTAAATTTTGTTACGTAAAAGAGTGACTACCCAGTAGATTAAAAAAATTTCCCTTGAAAGTGAAAGAAGAAGGGAAATTCCAGTTACACTTCACGCGTGAAAGAAAACGTAGCAAATTTGATAAATAAGAGAAGAGTTCGGGAATTGCATAATGAAATTGTAAGGACACGTAGATTTAAAAAACCATAAACATGATTACAGAAATGTCCATATTCATAAAGGAGAGTAGCTAGAGATCCTTGACTGACTTGACCGATCGTGAAAGTCCAGTTGAGCTAACAACGTTGCTCGTGGCTTAGACGATCGGTTGCTATAGCCAGAACTTAGAGTCCGAATTGTGAAGAGATTCTTATTTCATGACACTGATTCAAACGCTTTGATTCCTCTCGCTGCATTATTTATGCAACGTTGCACTTCCAACCCGATAGAAATCAGCTGCCATCTGGCAACACGTAACCGTATATAAAAAATCCAACGATTTCTTACTTCGTCTCCCCGAAGAAATAACATACGCATGTAAATTTGGAGAAATTCGAAAAGTCACGTTTTGCCACAAAAATTTGTTCAATTAAATCATCGGATACATCGTCTGATTCCACTGGCTCCATTTTGAATTGGCTGTCGAACCGGCGATCGTAATCTTAAATACCGTTGGCCACTTTTTTCGCGCCGTTTTTAACACGTTAGTCGTACTTTCCTTTCTGGACTTTTTCTTCGGGGTGGATAAAAGGCGCCGAAAATCGTTTGAAATAATGTAGAATTTACTTAATGAAATATTTTTCAAAAATGCACCGGTACACGCCTTATGCTACTGAGCGACGAAAAACAACTTGAGTGATGATGCATAGATGAAAGTTACTTTTCTCGCTGAAGGACGTGGCTCGCTTATGAGAATTTCAATGTATGCTCGAATTATCACAAGAAATATTTTTCTCCGTAACAACTGTAATGATCTTTTACGAACTTAAAAAATATAAGTAACCACTTAAAATGAATTTCAGAAACACAAAATTATTTCCTGTTCATAACACTTTCGATTTTTCAATTGCGTCGTTTCACGATGGTAAAACACTTGGAACGATTGATCATGAGCATGCTAATGATCATAATGATAAAGGTGATTTTTCGCTCTGCTACTCATTCTGTCTTTCACTGTGGATTCACGAAGTCACTCGCAACTCCGTCGATTTATTTCTTATTAGAATTGAGGCCAATGATCTATAAATATCTATATAGCTATAACACCGTGAAGAATATAAAAGTCATGAAAATTAGCCACCGTCAGTTAAAAGTACAGCGCTCGGCAGAAGCGTTAATTATAGAAAAGTAATATAAATTTATGGTAAAACTTGAAAAATTACAAAAACCCATTATATTCTTCAATTTTACAACACAAACCTCAAAATTGTTCATTGCAAGATAATAAATGTTTTTCAGTGAGTAACGACTTCTAATCGAAAATAAGGAAGTGATTCGTTGTACAATCGACTGAGTTGAACGAATTAAACACTTGCACCGGTTAAAAACTCACCATTACGCTATCCAATCGCCCGGAGACGCAGTCAACAACTGACTGAACGACGAAGGCCTACTTTCGAACTCTCTCTCTATCTTACTCGCTTAACACTCCTTCTGTTCTGACGTGCGCCCTCCTGTTATACTCGATTGATACTTCGCTTAACCCTACCTTACCTTTACCTAATGCCTTTCTTGAACACACGAAGATCTCAGACTAGACTTTCCTCTATTCTTCTCACGGGAGAGATCGAAAGTCATTCGATTTTCCAAGATCAGAGAAATGGAGAGTTGCAACGGTGCGCGGGAACTGGGACACAGATTCGTACTGCCTACCTCTGAAACAACTGACCCTTGGAAATCTTGACCTTACAAGAAATCTTTTTGCACTTTGGGAAAGGTGTTATCCGATACTATTTTAACATTTGTGCCATACAATTTTACGGTACAGTTTTTAGCCAATTTGTTGAAATAGGAATAGAAATATTAATTACAAAATAATAAGTGTATTATTCCTTTTGTTAATGAGATTTTGAAATATACTTACTCAGTATCAATATTTTTCTATAATTATGTATAGTACGGATGAATTTCTGGTGAGATTATGACCAGTAATTATTATTCTACGAAAAGCTTTTCTCCCACGATTTTTATTGGATAATCATTTTATCCTACTTATGCATATAATATTCATATGGTCAACCTATTACTTTGACCTTAATTCGCAAGTCATTTCACAATTCGTATGAGAATATCAAAAAGTAATGAAATATTTATACGATCGGCTTAATTATTTATTTATATGTCTCTGATCAGAGTACGGGAAAACAAAACTCTTTAATAATTCAACCCTAATTTGATGATCGTTAAAAATTTACTAGGCTATTGTTGACATTCGGTCGAAGAAAATTCTACTAATCGAAACCGCTATAAATTTACAGCACATAATGTCATTAAATACGATTTGATGAGGAGTTTCACTCGGGGGATGCTACAAGCTGCATTCAGTGTAAGACAATTCTGTCAATCGAAACATTGTTAATTTAATAAATTAAAGATAATTTATTTCTGTATCAACTACTAATAACTCGTTTTTATCGATAAAATATATTCGAAACATCAGTTGATAAAAAAGAAATCTGCACGATTAACAGCAGCACGAATCAGTTGGTCATTGGCACAAATTTCTTTACCGACCGTTTATTCCATGATTAATGTATTGCATTCTAACGTTTGACGCCTCACACAGACATTGTGAAATCATTTATAAATTTATTAATTGGAATTAAATGTGGCATATGAAAAAATATTTTTAATAACTTTTTTTTAAATACTTGAAATAACTTTCCGTTCTTATGCCGCACCATCCTTTAATCTTTTTATTTATTCTAACTTTCTCGTAAATAAACGTAAAAGAAGAATCTGACAATACTCTCTGTCTCCTCAATCTATAGTTGCAATAAACAACCGCTGCACAGTAATAAGAATGAATGCTCAAGTTAAAATTACAACAAAGAGCGAAAGTGATTCTTTTAAATTGTAAATTATAGGACAATAAACCAGGAGTTTTTTTTTAATCAGTGTTGTACTTTAAGGTGAAGAATTGACTCGAAAACTTACTGATTGACAGGGTTTTCTCTCTTCTAGATATATTAAATAAAAAATTTTTACATTGTTTTATTCTACATGAGTATCACTATGGCGGGAACCACCACGAAATACAAATATTCAAAATAAGCAAATGACGGACGCTTGGTGATCGATTTTCGCCTAAAACGTTGTCGTATTTATAAAAAATTTCAAAAACAATATTATATAAATTACTACTGATTTTGATTCAGGTAATAAATGCAGATGAAAATTTCCAGTCGATCGAATAACGAATTTCTGAGGAAGCACGTCAACGCGATCAAAACATGTTTTGAGAAAAATACGTTTAAAGTATTAGAAAGAGATTACAGGTATGTAAGAAAATATTCCTTGTCTGAAGTTAATCTTAAAATCTGAGCCTTGCCTAGAAAAAATTTTTTCATCAAAATCGATGGCTTCTCATGATCCTAGAAAAATCTGTATTGACTCAGTGAGGTTCTAAAGAGGCTCTGGCTTTACGGAAGGACATATCCATTAGATTGGAGATATCGATTCATAAAATATTATACAATTTTTCTAACAAATCACAAACGATAAGATAACTTTATTTCCGCAAACACTTAAACGGGTGACATCAATAATAATATCCTCAACACGATGATACAACAAAATTCTTCAATTTAACGAATTTCCAAAAAATCCTATTAGAAACACATTCTCCGCATGTACAGTTTTTAAAAAATGTAAACAAACAAAAAATTCATTTTTTCAACTTCACGAACCGTACACCTCCTTAAGAGACCCGTGCCCAATGCACGAACTTTTTTTTAATATTCGTAATTTCCACTAGTCAAAAATAGTAAAACGTCTCAATATACATCAGTTTGTCAAAACAATTTTTTAAAATAATTCAACAAACATCCTAGACAGTATTACCCATAAGGGCCTATTATTTTTCTACGCGAAAATTCACAGCGCTGTATCTATATAAGCCGTATGCAATCTATAGGTCATCAACTATGAAATGTCCGATTTCGAACTGATAGTACTTGAATTAATCGGGCATTTCATGCTTGATGACCTAGTATTTCGTAAATGCCTATCCTGTGCTCGAGAAAGTGACTGTCAGGTCGTTCGTTTCTTTTCCCTTCGCCGAACATTTTGTCAGTAAGATAATATGTTACAACATCGATCTAGGCTCTGAGTAAAAGTGGGGACCGACTCTCACTATCTGTTCAGCTATTTGCCGCGGTCGCCCTCTTGCTGCAGTTCAAGCCTCACGTCTTCCTTCGACCAGTGCACTAATCATTGCTATCACTAAAAAGCGTATAAACAATAGTTTACTTTAATTATTTAATAATAATGGGTGACGAGGATATTAACAATTTTTATCTCAAACGAGAAATGGATAATTATCGATACAATACTTGTGACTATGCTGCTATACCATCTGCTGCCAAATATATGGAAAGTGAGTAGAACAGATTTAAGCTGAAATTAATATTTAATGCAAGATCTTATAAAGATAATTATTCAATCGATAAAACATAGCGACCATTCAGTTTTACCTGTTTAAGTGATTTTACAGTAGAAGCATATGACAAGCATGATCGCTGATGAATATCATTTTCCAATCATGACTGTACAGTCGGAGTTCTCAGAATTCGAAATTCCTTAATGGTGAATAATACAAAAATTATATTTACTTTAGTTCCATAAAATATCTTAGAAAGGAATTTTGTGTATAAGGAATAATCGGTCTAGTACAGCATACATGACATATACGGAACTTATGTGCCTTGTGCATATAACCTGCAGGAGCGCTTCGGTGAAAGTTTAACGGGTAAAGTGTTACGCGATGCAACGTATGCAACACGATATACCCAGCGCAAGGTTCCTCGTCGTGTAAATCATAATAATAATATTGGTGCATAAAAGTATATTGTATATTATAAAAGGTAGATATTTAAAGCTCTTCAACTTTTTTTTAGAGGAAATCTTTTTCTTTAAAATTATTTTTTAACATCTACAATGGCAGCTTCGCTTCAGAATCAAAATAGAGCTCGCAACTGGTTTGAGAATCCTTGACACAGTCAACGAAAATTATCACGAAGAACTTGTTAATTGAGATTTAGAAACATTCATATTCGCCTTAATTTATTATATCGGACTTAAAACAGTTCGAGAGCAAATGAAAAAAAAAATGGATAAATATACATAATTTCAATTGGTAATGAACACTTGAACTTGACATGGCTATTTAAAATAGCCAAGAATTTACATAGGTGACTGTACCGTCATCGTGACAGGTAACTTTGCACGAAATTATTATGCCTGCTAGAGACACGGACCAATGGCTCTTTCGTACCTGTTTGTAATTTTGTATATGAATCATCATGATGTACACATCTTGTAGTGTAACCCGTTAGCAGAATTTTTGTTTAATGTTTGACACCTTAGATCATTGTGCAATAACAATATACTAAATTTGCAATTTTTTTTATTATAATTGAAAACTGTACGGTATTGCCAATAGAAATGCGGAAACTGTACTTTTCATCGTTACGTGTGCAAAAACTGGGAAGAAATTTAACAATTCGAAAGTAAATTCTCTAACCATATACTGTAATCCCTCTTTACTAAAAGAGTCATATCATGATATATTATTGAACCGCGTGGAATGATTACTTTTCCGCGATGTTGACTGATCAAGTGATGTCTGTGTATTTTTGCTGTTTTTGACAGCTGGGATTACTAACGGCATGACAGATATTGACAGATGTCAAATGAACAGAAACGTATGGCAGTAGACAATTTTAGTTACATCGAGGCGAGTTGATATCAGAGTGACGTTAATGCTTTAGTTTATTCACGAGTGGGACTATTTTATACGTGAAAGTTATAGTTTTTTTTAGTATGTTTGGTTTGTCGTGGGCGAAGCATGCGTGTTGCTCTAGTATTGCATAAACATTCCAAAATCAAAAATTCTTCGAATCAGTCAGCTACGGTTATACACTTTCAAATTTATTTATCAAGTTGTTTTCGAGTACGTGAATCACCTGAGACGGTTTTGAAATTAGTCTTAAGTTACTTTGGAAAATTCGCAATACGCTTGAATAGTCAACGTAACGGGTGTCAGCGTAATTCCTCATTTAAGCAATGTGTTTTTCAAGAGTTTTTCTTCTATTGTATAAACATGAAGAAATCGTCAGTCAGCCTTAGCGCACTGTTAAAAAAATGTCACCATTAAAGTACTTACCTCTTTTGCAAACCACGAGTTGGTAGTACGAAGGAAAAATATCAAAATTTATTCACATTGATGAAATAGATTTACTACCACTTTTTTGAGCAATCAAAAAATGTAAAAAGTTATTAAATCAAGTCAAAACCAAAATGGTTACATATATCCAAATATTAGAATAACATTATTATTTTTTTTCATTGCATGTCAATTTATAATCCTTATTTCCGTCTATAGAATATGGGTATTGATTTAAATGTATAAAGGCATATGGCTAAATATAACGTACAACCGTCCCATTTCCCCTCTACCATTCATAAAAATCCAGTAACATATAAGACATTCAGTCTTTATCAAGATCCATAAACTTTTCTTCAACTGTGGTTTTTTTATAAGGAATACAAGTTTTTTAGTATGAAAGAGGAAAAGGCTTCCTTATATTAAAATCATGCCCTTAAAAAATTGGCGTTAGAAAATTGTGCGTTTAGCGTGAATAACCCTGTATGTATATATTTACGCTTCAAAAAAATGTATAAATGTATAATAGTTGAATATTATAAAGAAAGGCAAATTTTAAAATATATCAATTACGATATGTAAAATTTCCATATCACGCGTACATACCCTTGACAACAGGCATTCATCCACACACCACACGCATACACACATTTCCTTATAGAGTCGCACAGTATGATTCTATCACCGTCCATTCATTGCACTGTAGAAGTCCATATCCATATGAGTCGCTCGTGTAGTACAATAAGCTATGTACTCTTATGTAATCGAGAATTTCACGTATCCCATGCAGAAGCTGCCTTCGCGTGTAGTTTCTTGATTGTTACAATGGATCGTACAATATGATATGCCCTGTCCTTCTGGTATCGAGATATAAGAGAAATATACAGTGAAGGCCCGTTTATAACGATATTCAAGACATGGAAATGGCATGGTAATAATTGGAAGACATGATAAGCAAAATGAAGATATGTAGTGATGTATATTCATATTCTAACTAAACTTCAGGAAGCAAGTAGAATGCAATATGCGATCGATCGTTATAAGCAGAGTCGTAATAACCAGACTCCACTGTATAATTATTATAGAATAAAGAGTCTTGTGTATTTATTTATTTTTTGGAAATTAATTTTGTCTATCACATATATTTCATAGGTGAATTTACCTCTATATTGTAATTACCATGATAAAAGTGTACCTCTATAGCCAGTAGCGGTTAATTTAAATGGTCTGAATTTCTTAGGTACCAAGTTACAGTAATTCTCAAATTTATCAATCATTGGTTACGAAGCTGTATGAACTATACTATCGATTTATCATGCCAATAGTTATTGATTCATAATATTCATCGACTTGTAATTATATAACATTACTATAATTCGTCCAAGACTTCAATCCATAGAAAATAGTAGATTAGCAGTATAGCAAACTGATTAATTCAAGAGCATCATTCTGATTTAGCAAGTACCGTCTTATTCTTAGTAGAGATATCGTAAGAAATAAGTAAAGATGCATGATTAAAATAACACAATAATACTTTTTAAGAAAATACGAATACGTTTAACGTTTATTAAATATAGATTTAATTAAATCATGAAAACTTTAATCTGATAACGCAATCGATATTTTAGCATTTCTAAACATTCTGGATCTTAAAGAATCGTATATCAATTACATCTAATTATGCTTAAAATAAATAAATCGGTAGCTGAATTTCTTAAACGAGTATGAAGAACAGTTCCGTATAATAATGTGGCCGAATGAATAATAAATGGTATAGCAGTGACAGTAGTCATGAAAATAAGTTTTCTTTATTTTGACGAGAAAGAATTTTCAAATAAAAATTATCATTAAAATTCATGATGATCGTAGGATACTGTGGAATTTCGAAACGCAGTATCCATTTATTTCAAAATAATTTACCAAAAACGCATTAAAATATGAGGCATAGCATATTCGTTTTTATTGAAGTACACAAGAAAATTGTTACCTCATTTCCGATGACATCACACGATGTAACATGGCACAGTATGATCCCTCAAGATCCATAGCTTTTACCAAAGAAAAACCATCAACAGCTCCGAACCGGTTATTGCGATACCATATTATATTACAACACATCGAATAAACCTACTTTTAATAGTTTCCCTGGTATGGGACCATTTTGAGATGATTTCGAGATGATTCAAAAAATACCTTCAAGGACTACCTGAAATTAATTTTTATCATTCGTATTCCATGAACCATCGAAATATATTCTTGCAACGAGGTTACACGGCACAGGAAAAAGTAAATCAAATTCGAGCAATCCTTCTTGAATGATAAATCACAGAAGATAGATAAAAGAAAATAGAAGATAAAGTAGATCAAAAGGAAATTGTAACTATCTTCAAGGATGGATCATTCAAAACAGTGATATTAATTTAAGCAATTTATAGTCATCAATAATATTCATGATACATTGATTACCCCTCCCATCCTTTTTTTAAAGCTGCATCTTCTACCTAGTATAACGTATGTACATACTGAATGTTCAAGTGGATTTCGAGAGAATTTATTCATGAATTATAATGCACGTGATGTTTATAGGCCTGGGCGTTTCTGGGGTCGGCATGCTCAGCATCGGATCACTCTTCTCCGCCATAACTCTCTACATAGCCATTGACGCCTGTTACAATGTCCTCTTTCAGAAGGAAACCACGTCCTACAAAACCAACAGTTACTTCATACTCTTCGTCTATCCAGTCGCCAGTTTAAGCAGTCTCCTGGCTATTGCGATACCAAGGTAAAAAATTAAAACGAAACAAGTTACATTAAAATCGAACAGTCTTTGCTTCCACCCTCGTAAGAATAATTATTTCAAGCGACGTAGCGACAGAAACTTTATCTTAATCAAAATAAAAAAGTTTCAATATCTCTATCACTTTTTTTTTAGTTCCGTCTGCCCCATTACATTATCATTGATCAATCAATGACGGTTCAATGATCTCCATTGCTTCGCGATAATAGATCTATATTTCCGTATATATCTGTCTGTGATTGCAATTAATAAAAAAAATAAAAAATATTGCACGAATGATTTTAGAAAATAGGTAATATTACCTTAGCGAACCTGTTGTACCCATATTGCGAAATCTATGTGTCTAGTGACGTCATAAACCGAATTCAGTACTCCGTAGGTATATTTAACCTGCGCAGCGTCGTTACGGTGCGAAAGTTGGCGTTAAGCTTTGCTGTGATTTTTTAACAAAGACCAACAAGGTGAGGCTCAAATAATTTCGAAAGACTAATGATCTCATTTTTTTTCTCCAGAGCCCAACTTCTGTCGGAGGCAGTCACTCAAATCTTCTTGACGATATCCTTGTATCGGCTGTTTCTTCTGCTAATTGACGTGGGACGCAGAAACGTCACGAAACCGCCACCATTAATGCTAAAAGTCGGACCATGTTGCTGCTGGCCTTGTCTGCCCTTTCCTACTCTGGAATTGTCTACCAGCAATTTGTCATGGCTGCGCGCTCTCGTCCTGCAACTACCCTTCGTCCAGGTATCGTCTTTTTTCTTCCCTTCGAATTTCACGAGTCGACGAGCAAACGTCAAGTTCCTCCTTGAAATTTCCAGAGCGACGAAATCGCTTTCGTTGAATGTTAACAATGAAAAACTTTGCAGGGAATCGCGTACTGCGTTCTTCTTTTTCTCGCGGCGGAGCAGCCCACACTTGCTGAACGGTACGTCATTTATTTGCAACCATTTTGCGTTGTCAGCATACTCCTTGGAATATACGGACTGACAGTAACTACCAAGAGTCTACAGGAAATTGCTCCAGGTAAAATACTCTGTGCCACTTTCGAAACGTGACGATCTAGTTGTTGTTCAGTAAAGTCGGTAATGCCTATCATGCTATCAAGCGTCCAGTAGTTAAAGATTAATACCACTAATTCACTAGTAATCGTAGTTCTTGGCATGGCGACCAACCAAAAGGCACAAAATACGACTAACGTATTCATAAGAATTTTTATATAGAAATTATATCTGTACTTTCTCTCTGTCTTACAGAATCTAACCTGCATTACAGGACTATGGTTAGCCAAATAGTCTTACTGTTTACGAAGCTTCAAGCGGCTCTCATAAAGAATCTGCCAAGCTTTGGAGTATTTCCATGCAAGCCGCCACTGACTCCACCGATATACGCTGGAGGTAAACATTTCCTTGTTCTTAAGATAAGTATCGAGAAGCACGAAGTCTAGGTAGAATGTAGATAAACGTGGACTGGTTCGAAAGATCCTTGCGGCAAGGATACGTGCTGAGCATTAATCGAGATGGTCGTCGAAAATTTCTTTCTCAATTTCAGTGACGTACAACGCGCTGATGTTAATCGAAATGCTTCTGCTATGCTACGCCGCAAGTCTCATCTACAAGGATTCTGAAAAACAGGAAGACTGCCAGGAGTCGGCAGATAAGCCGAAAGTCAAGACGACACCGGCTGACGTAACGAATAACAATGAAACAGTCAACGTACAACTGTCCGTTCAGGTTCCCGTGACGACGTCATGAATGCACGAATTTTTATTCTTGCCGAATATTCGATCGTCGCCGTCAACTGGTGGGATCGCCTTTATGGGAAATTTTAGAAATTACATCATGTCATTCCAATGAGCCAGGATTCACACCGAAAAGGGATAGTACGATTTATCCGGAGGATTAATGTATATTCCTGGAATGTCAGTGATTCTAGCAGATACTACCTGCATGTATTCTAGAAATAGGAGTAAGTGTTAAATAGTTGTTAAAACTTTAGAAATCCTACATAAGGATATTTCGTGTACCAGAGGGACAAGAAAAATTTCACTCGTTTTAATATCGCACTAATTCACATTACATTATGTTTTGGAAATTCGATTATTTTCTCATACGATATTCGTATACGTGTCGCATGACGCAATGTGGCGTAGTTACGAGTTGAGCACGATTAAGAAATTATTGAAAAAAATGAAATAGTAATTTCTAAGTGATCGATCGACAAACGGAACATTATATGAGCTTGTACTGTAATAATATGTCCTGGGAGGAAAAAAAATGAAGAAGCAAGGACATACAGCTTCGAAAATCAAGCCTTGGGTTTAGTTTCCATCGTGCAGAGTTTAAACAGAGTTAAGCAGCCTCATTGGTCAATTCCATTCGACTCCTATACGCGATTGGTTAACTCTGTTAAAAACTCTGCACGGTGGAAACTAAGCTTTTGTTCTTCAGTTGGAAAGGAACTCTGCAGTCTTCTGCGTTACGTCATATGCGACTGATGACGAGAAACAGTCTACTGCACGGATGACTTGGCACTTGCGATGCTGAAGAGAAGGAGATAGGAAGAAAGTGAGATAGAAAGTAAGGAAGGAGAGAACTGGAGGAGTGAAAATCAAAAGAGTCTTCATATCTTAAATGGAGGAGTTCACTGTCAAATTAGTTTACTGCCGGTGGGTTCGTGAGGTAAGAAGGGAAAAACCATAAGGCTTCGGTTGCATGAAACGTCAACGGTAGCTCGACGTCGGGACGCTAAGTCAAAAAATCAACACAAGAACTGAGGCCTCTTCTGTCCGGGGGTCCCTTCGAGATCAGGGCCGCTCGGATGCTGGTCAATGAATCATTCGACGCAGATGCACAGACTCCCCCAGTGGCAAATCGAAAGTGAAACTACCAGTGGATAGATTTTTTTCGTTAACTTTATGACAGAAGCACGTCACGTGTTTTGTGTTTGATACAATTGAAAATGTAAAAAACGTATATGCTAATGTTACAAATGTTATTGGCCTTATTGATTTTCTAACGTCATTTATCACTCCTGATATCATACAAAAATACTAACAAATTTTGATCCTAAAAAAGAGTCATATTATAGTACAACTTTTTTGTGAAATTCGTTCATGTTATATTTAGTTGTAATATTGGTACCTGAGTGTGACTTAAGTTTGGTATTATTTTCATGAAAGATGAAATCAGATTAAAAGAACGTTCATAGAGAAAATGGCCAAGGGATATGCTTCTTAAAAATAATATTTTTTTTTAAAAGTAATATCTTCATTTTTATTCCAAAACACGTGCCAGTAGTAGGTGAATGGGGCGAGAGGCAGTAAACTTTATCAAAAAGATCTGAGTCTGTTGCGGCGGCCCTGGCTGCGCTGTGCCCCCTCATTTTTCGAACGATTTAAGGGGGGGCTTCTACCTGCAAGCTGGCCCCACTAAACTACAAACATGGGACCTCGCTTCGGGTCTTTTCGAGTCTAGGAGATCACGATCGGGCCACGGAACCATAATAGATTTAACAGTTTCCTTGGTCTATTCTTCTCGACTGCTGGCTGTGCCAAGGGTAATGTTAAAAGTAAAGGTAGACGTAGACGAAGATAAAGAAAAGCGGAAAGTTGAAGAGGAGGAAGAAAGTAGAAAGGTCTTCGGTATATTGTTATGCCGCAATGGACTATCTCGTTGCAGTCTCCGAATCGCGACACCCAACATTCCACCGCTGTGGCTTCGTGTACGGATTTAATAACTTATGGAAACAACGTAAAACAGAAAATCTTTATTTTCTCTCGTAAAAAGTTCTCTCCGCTCCTGCCAGACTTACACTGACTGGATCTTATGGTAGTACTAAAATGGAAAACTTCTTGTAATGGTGAAAGAGGAATTTTTGGAATGAGAGAGGGCCATGGCGATCGGTTGTTTGGAAGGATTGAAAATATCTGAAAATTCGAATTCAGAGGATAATTATTAATTTGTGTGTTTTTAGGGTAGAATGCAGATTCAAAATTTTATAAGGACTCGTCATAGGGAGGTAACGGTAAATTTATCGTTACAATTCCCACGATAATCATCGTTTCCGACGACAATTGCAGGATGAGTTGGAGAGTATGGTTTGGCGGCAAATTTGAATGAGTTTCCTCATATCTCGAAAAACATCAATTGCCTTTATAAAAAGAAGAGATTCATTATCTTATCTATTGTAATTATAAAATACTATTTCCTTTTTTTAAGAGTGCAATTTGCAGCATATAATTAAATCACGTGACTCACTCAAACTTCTCCGTATCAGACTATGTCTAATTATTTAATTGCGTCTTGTGCTAAAGGATCACGAAATATTTTATGGGTTAATTCCGAGAGATAAAATTCGAAAAAAGGATGGCGAATAACGAAACAAAGCAGCTTCGAAAAGACGGACCGAAGGCTTTGAACAAGACGAATACTGTATTCTGGTGCCGGCAGACGGTAAACGACATAAGGCCATGACTTGAAATTTCCTTCAGTTCGATTGTTTCCAATAATTGAGAGAAGTTGGCAACGTTTCTCTCGGGAATACCAGCATTTTTCTACGCTTACCTTTCGTCCGTTACGGTAAAGAAAAAAAATTCTGTACTTAATTCGTTTTTGCTGCTGCCCGTTGCAAATCATTGCACGAGGATACATTGCGAGGTACGTTACTTTATATAGTATGCATTCAAAAGCTTCCTGAAAGGCAGTCGGCAATTCGATGTATTCATTTATTTATGACGCCAATTTATTGTTTGTTTGCCATTCGCCGTTCTTTCAGCACAATACATTTTTATTGTACTAGTTATTGTCGCCGTTCGATCAGTAAATACATTGTTCGAAATTATTATTATGATACGATCAGATAAATCTAGATACGAGTCACGTGGTTAAGTAATAATTATTTGTACCAGTAGTAACAATGGATTCCTAGTAGTGCGGCTCCTTTGAAATCGAAGAATAGAGAAGCGGAAATTGACGAGTCGACAGAGCGAAGCAGGATTAGACGCGGTTAGATAGTCAGTTGGGCGAAGGACGAGCAAGGACGAGTGAAAAGTAATTACAACGTTTACGGTCCGTTAGTCCGCGTACAGTTTTGAAGTTTTACTGTCGCTCTACCACTTTTTATCGTTTTAACCCCCGGAGAGAAGGAATCGTTTAAAATCTCGATAAAAGCCTCGTAAGCCCTTTCGTACTTGTACCGGAGATACTTAAAAAAAAAAGCGTAAAAGATATTCGAATGGAAATAAATATCAGGAATTAAGATAGCCCTAGGGAAAAAGACGCGTCCAAGTCCAGAAGCGGATTCCCCACGTGGATATAACCATCTCTAATTAAATAGTCAAAGGATACGGAACGAGGAAAGTTTCATCTACTTTCCGAGCGTTAAAAATGGCACCCCACGTGAATAGTCTTTCTTGGATCTTGCCGGTCGTTAATCCGTCTAATGAGCTATGACACACTTATGATTTTAAAAGTCAAAAAAGTGGCGCTCATTTACCGTGTGTACCTACTAAAAGCAATGGGACACACTTCTTCCATTTACGAAGTGGGTACTTATTGTTATCTTCGTGCTACTTAAAAAATTTGTTTTGATAAATTACTCGTAGCTATCTTACCTTGAGGAGGCAGCTGGAAGACAGAACTCACGGTATCGCCCGCACAATTTTGAAAAGCGTGGCGCGCGTGGCCATCTGGTTCAAACGAGAATTCGGAAAACGCTTTTCGTGGTAACCGACATATGGCACTCGGGCGGACTTTATCTTAGAAAAAAATACTTCCAAGACCGAGCAGCAGCAGTTTGGATGCGTTCTCGGTCCAGCGACCAGAAACATCCCAAAAGAATACCTTTGGCCTCTTCTTCTTTTCCGGGGGCAGCGAAGGGTTGGAACTAGTTTCGAAAATGACCAAATTACTCGACTGCTATTTCCAACGTGGAACGCTCGCTGCTGGTGTTAAACCCATTTCTATTGGCTCTTAAAGAGAAGGGTCTGAGCCAAGGAACCCTAAATCCCTTCCCCATATATTATCCCTGTGCTATTTTTGCCAACTATCAGCTCGTATGCAAGTTTATTCCATATTGAAAATTCACTGTGGCAAGTTTCCTGATCGAATCGATCAAAAGGACCCTAATGCTTTGCGTCCTTAGTCAATATGTTTTGTAAAGATAGCTAATGAAATATAAAATAAAATCCATGAAACGGAAGACTTTTGAAATCCAAATACATTGAATTGGTTAGCTACCAAGTGGTAAGAAAACTCGAGTGGGCTCGTATCGTTATGGGGCTTCCGCGGTGAAGATAATCTGACATAGAAGGTGAGATACTCAAGGAGTTTACAGAAGTACATTTTGGGTCTTATATTTCGCTGGGTGTATCGTTCACGACCATATGGTTGCCGACGGCAGGTCATTATATTCGGACCCTTCAAAATTGCCCGAAAATTGCTCTTGCCCCGACCCGGTTTCCAGCATAATTTCATAATTCCGGATTTTTAATTTGAATTTCAATTCCGAGTTGCACTATACGGTGGAATAAAATGCGATGCCGGTCCCGAATGGGCCCGCTCCATCTCCACCTATAAAATATGCTAAACGCCATGAGCGAGGCGCCCCCATAGCCCTGGCCAACACTGTTATTTACGAATTACGAATGTTGTAAGATGAAGTATAATAATCGAGGTAAAGCCAATTTTCGGCGTTTAAAGCGAACTTTAATGTGTCGATCGCGCCCTAGGAATTCTAGCTTTAATGAGCTAACGTTCTTTATTATAAATTAACTCGACCCTTCGTTACCTATCAAGAAAAGTAGATAGCAAAATTCCAAGAACGTCTTATACGGTTTACGTTGTCTATATAAAAAAAGGGGGAAAAAATTTACTTCCAAAATAAAAGATAATTTACCCACACATGTATTTGAACTCACTTCTTAAAAACGGATCTGCCATAAAATAAAAGGAAACCGCAGATGGTAAACCTCACTGAAATTCGTAAATTGACCTTCGTCGTTTAAAAGCAAAACGACCGAAAAGTCATTGGTACTTCGTCCTTGAGGTAAACCCAAAGTTAAAAGCTCGCCGTAAACTGGAAACTGTACTCAGATTTATAACACTGCACAAGTAAAAGGGGAGTTTCTAAAACTTTCACCCTATTCATAGAAATTACATTACCAAACCGGACTACTGGTTACTTCTAAATTTTTGGTCGTAGGTAAAAAGACAAAAAAAATTTTTTAAGGGAAAAATGCATATCCTACATTTACAACCTCAATAGGTATCATTGAGTCGAGCCAAACTTTCATCTGATTATGTACCTTGGATGACAATAGAAATAGCAGTATAACTCCCTGGGCAATTAACTATGTTGGTGAGGACCTACAGCGAGGACGAGAAGGATAAAAAAGGAAAAAAAAAGAAAATATCAAGTCATAAACCTTGTGATCTCTTCTCACTTTTTCGTTTCGCATCTCTCTCACTCTTATTCTTCTTGCCTGCAAATTCCAAAACCGTCCTGTGGGTATAGGTAATAAATTTTGGTTTTGAAAATTTGTCACCCCCCTGCACCCTTCGACAAAGGGAAATCGTAGGAAGGCTCAATACCCATATAGGATCTCCGGTTACCACCTGTCCCTCGGGAATCGTTTAGAACTTCTCCAGGGACCTCGTGCAAGATCCCCGTTAATGCTGACTGGCACAAAGAAAATTTGTCTCCGACGTATTTGACGCGAAAACCGCTTTGAATTCCCTGACACCGTTCCGTTCTGTTCAATACCGCTTCGTTCCAAGACACGAACGTAGAATGACAATTTTCTGCTTTGTTAGGTCGCTGGGATTTTCAATTTTTTCTGCACGAAAGAAGAAGGTGCGAAGCGGCTTGTTTTCCTAGGACCGATAATCCCAAAAGCTAGTTTATCGAATATTTGAGCAAACTGATGCAGAATAAACATCTCTCCCTTATTTTCCTACGATTCATTTACTGATTGACAATCACGATCGATACTTTCTATACTCGCAATCAGTTCTTTTTCCGTATTGAGAAACGCACGAATTTACGAGGAAATATTCGTCGTGTGAGAGCTACGTGTCTCCGATGAGAATTCAAATATCTCGAAGAGATTTTACGAGGATCTTCAAAAGCATCGGTACCCGCAGACAGACGCAATCTTTTGGAAAATCGAGACTTTTGTAATCCCTGGTTCAGAGGATTATTACTGATAAACAGTCCTTCCCTGTATAAGGGACAGAGATGCTAGCTGGCGATAGTTTGAAAAAATACGAGGTAAACCACCCCTGGATTAGATCCTAGAAAAACACCAGGTCTCACACCTTCCCGTCACCCAGCGTCCCAAAGACCTAACAAAGCAGAAAATTTTAAGCTCCGAGCACGAACACCATAGGGACCAGCTTCGGCAAATAAAACAGGACAATGCGATGACGCCTCGACGAGCGTCCAAACTTTGATAAAACTTCAGATCGTGCTCAGTAACAAGATGGAAGCTGAAAAATCTATAGGATTTTCATTGCTATGGGTATAAATGTTAGCACTGTCATCTCTACTTGATCCACAGCCAAAGTCTCCAACAGATTCGAATTCATACCAGGAACGTGGTCCAGCATCTGACAACACGCGGTTCGACGTATTTATCGTTAGCCAGAGCTCCGCTCGTGGGTCCAGGTGTGAGAAAAGTGCACAATAAAATGTCTCGTCTATTGAGAGATTTGAACAGCGCCACCCCTAAACGTTACCTAGATGAATGGATTCTATTCTGGGGTTTCTATGCAAGCCGAGGGATGCTAGGACTCGTTTAGCGTCACGTATATTTCACCCTACAATCAGCTCGCGAGACAAATACCCTTATTTGTACACATCCTGTCCATTGTCATGAGACTGGGGCACCCTGGCTTCCAGAAGGAACGCCGAAATACGCTCGTCGACTTCCGGTGTATTTCTTCTAACGTAAGATCCACGGTCCGTAGGCGGAGCGCCACGTAAGATCAGGTGCCTCCTTACCGGATGAAACGCATTGGATTATCCGTTCATTGATAGTTTTTCGAATTGCGATCGGACCTCCCTCTAGGACCTATCTTCTCTTCGTTCTATTCTCATTCTTTATTCTATCTCGAGGATGCTTCGTGATTGAAACGGCCCGGATGTTAGAAGGGCGGAGCACTAGCCTAATTTCACTAGTGTTTGGACCCTCCGGTTGTCGTCTTGAAGGTTCACAAAAGTGCTGGCTGTTTTTTTGTAAACGTCTCCTTATAAAACTCAATATTTTATAGACTCGTCTATGCCAAATTCAAAGTTTATTCAACGTCGTTAACCGAATTTATCTACCAGCTGGCTTTTTATAAAGATAATTAATTCGTAAAATCTAAGCAGTAATCAGATTTAGAGAGGAACGTATGTGTGCTTTGTTTATATTTTATATACATTAAAAAAAAAAATTAAATCATTATCGTCTCGTTCGATCACGAGGACAATAAAAAAAAATTCATAGCTTTGTAGAATTAACAGTAGAACCAACGTGAAAAATCATTGAAGTCTGTCCGCGGGTTAATTAATTTCCTCTTTCGTATCCATATCGCAGTAGGCACAGTCAGAAGAATGAGAGGAAAAAGTCTATTCTAGATGTTTTAAAGCGACCATCCTGCCACAATGTATCACGAGATTGAATTTTTTGTGCACGTCATCGCATCTCTCCCGGTGATCACCGATGCCAATTAGAAAATGGACTTTTGTATCAGAAAAATAATTTAAAAGAAATAAGACTGGCCTGGCTCGCCATATGCCAAGGGACGGAGCTGCTCACTGGCAATTACAAGGGATGCTCTGAGAGTAGGGCGGTGGTAAAATTTCGGTGGTGGGGCGACTAGGTATATAAGCTACGACCCAACCTCCAAAGGTCACAGTTGCCTCAAAAATTCAAGGGTACCCACTCGTGGATCGTTCCTCGACTCGTCACGAGCTGCACGCATACTCGGTCGTGTTTTTACTTTCCGCCGCTCTTTGGTCGTTTCCGTGTTCAGTCGAGCGACTATCTTCACTTCTATCCGGGGAAAAACAATCGTTTCCGGTGCAAGAAATTGAAGTGCATTAATCAATAAGCCTGTGAGTAAAATCACTGCTTGACGATGTCCGTCATTCGCTTCTTGGTGTGGACGATGTGCTGCGTTACTTTGGGTGCAGCCTTCAACTTGGAACCCTATTTATCAATTGCCCGATGCAAATCATCTTGTATCAGCAAATATTCCATCGATGGATCCTGCGATTCGGAGAATTCGGAAGAACTCTCTTGCAGCAAAGTGAGTACCTTGCCCATATTCTTATCCGCCCTCTTTATGCACGTACTATAGCGCCCTCTCAAACCGATTGAGAATCCCTGTCGGCTTTCCCAGCTTTCCGCTTGGTGAAAATCGATGCGAGCACCATGAAAACATCCCTCTGTTAGACTCTGTTAACTGCATCATAGGGGCACAGCATCCTAAAAGTTACCCCAAATCAGGGGTTTGTATACAGGACTGGTATTCAGCTAAATCATTAGATTTTTATAAAAGTCACGAGTCCGGGAAAAATTGGTATTGATTTTGAAAAAAAATTCTACATCTGTTTCCTGTCATATCTTTCATTTATCTCATCTGTCTGAATCAATATTATCCCATCGACTATTAAATATTCTCGTAAAAGTTCTCTGTACGATTACGTATCTGAAACCTCTTACAAGAGAATCATCGCTTTCGTCACTCATTACCCCTAACTATTCCTTATGACAAGCCACCCTTGAATGTAGCGATGATAAATAATCACGTGAACCAGAGAGCGGATACGCAAGCATGAGTATTGTATAATGCATTTCTAGAGAAGGGTGGAGCAAGCACACGAAATGCGCTCTGTCTCCAGATAACCGATCTCTGGAAATCGGATAGGGTGACAATGGTGATAAATCTTTGTGTCAGTTTTATGGGGCGCCATGGAAAATCATGGTGGTCCCCCGTCCCTGGAGACACGTCGCAGACGGGTCTAAGGACAGATGGGACCGATGATGAGCTCACGTACCTACTCCTAGATCCCTCACTATATGCCTCAGGGGCGTTGCTCATTTGCCATACCGGACGGGGGTGTCCATTAATTCCAAAAAATCGATTCCACGACGAGGTCCCCCTACGCAATGATCTATTCAAATTTATGCTCGTTTGGTGCCGGCACTCTTTCGGACGTCGATTGAGTCCGATCATCCTCGCTATTAGAATAACAATTTCCATAGGACGGACGTCGAGTAGGTGGCTTACAAAAAGCAGATGTGCGTCTCTGTCCATGGAATAGCACCGGCAGTGATGCAGCGCGTACTCTGGAAACTTTGCATCTCAAAAGATTCGTTAGGCTGACTTAATTATCTTCCTTCGAGTTAACAATACCCATTCTTTTAATAGCACGCGATAACCCTCCCACGAATATTATATGGAAAAAGACTTTTTGGTGCGAGACAAATTTGAACTGTGAGCTTATTAAAATTCCCCATTCAAATTTAATTTGACGCGAAGCATTATTCACTGTTATTTTCTTAGGTCGTAGTATACGAGTCCTGGGGCTACGAGTAAATAAAATAGGTTAAACGGGAAATGTAAACTGTACGAACCTTCTTATTGATTACCCCTTCGTTTTCGAGTGGATGTTTTATCGATGCGTTATCTTCCTATGTGGCGTCGCCTCTCGATATACATATATATGGTTGCTACCGTAAGTAACATTTGACGTCGTTACGTGCCTGCCACGCTGTTTTTCGTGTCTCGGACGATCTTTTCGGGTGTCAGCACGAAACGCCATAAAACTTTCCTCGAGCCGAGAAACGGAGCACTTCTCTCGGCTGTTGGAAAATAAATGAATCCTGCGTTAAGGTTACTCGAGCGTTTCGGAAACATCATTAACGCGGCCCCTCGGCATTTCTACGAAGCTGGGAAAGAGTCTGGAAAGGCGTTCGTGGCTACCCCAATAAATATAGAGACAACAACGACGGTGCCTGTTATGCCGGGAACAGGTTGAAGCTAATTCGTGCCCCCGTTCACCCCCCTGGCTTACCCATCCACCAGCAGCGTCACCACGAATACTACTACCATCGTCATCGTCATCATCGTCTCCTGTCTCCTTCGCCCCTCGATTCGCCCCCTTAGTGCCCCATTGCCCGGGCCCCTTTTCGGCTGAGCTACAAGCATCGCTCGATTCACCGCCCGAGTTTATCGTTTTTTTCCTGCCCCCCTCCTGGCCTTCTCCCTTTTTTTTACTCTTTACCTCTTTTAACCAAACGATTTCCTTTTTTTTTCAGTGCTGGTACAACTGTGAGTCGCTCCTGTTCGAATGGGATGATACGCGCGACATGTGTGAGAAGCCAAATTGCATCAAGGTGAGAGATGATTTTCATTGATTACTGCTTTGGAAAATATAAAAAATTTCGTCTGCTGGATAATATGGAAAATGGATGACACAACAGTATCAAATCTATCGATTGTACTTGATTCAGTGAAATTGTAAATATTTCAAATTGAAATTGTAGCAGCGACAGTGCTAACGTCAAAATGAAAAAGTGAATTATGAAATTTTAAAAATTTTCGAAAGCCTCTATCGGAAGAGAGTTACATAGTCTAATAAAAATAATGAATTTTTGGATTTCGAAATTTTGAAAAAAGCTGTTGCGTAATTATAATATTTGTTCGCCACCATCTAAATTCGTCAATGGTTCTATAGAAAGGCATTTCTTCGTGATGGATTTCTGACGTTTCCAAGAAAGGAAAAGCTGCCAATGTCACTTCGCATTAACCCAAAGGGTCCGTTGATCCTATGATGAGGCGCGAAAAAATGTCTCGACGATTTCGAGATCGCGAGGAAAATTGTTGAATGCACCGATCCGTCTTATACGTCGAGACGTATAAAGCATTTGGGCGTCTTTCAAAGAAGGAAAATCTATCGAAGCCGAAACAGCAAAATCCTCAGAACCCAGCTACCTGCTGATTTTCACGGAAGATCGACTTGGGGCAAAAGGCATAGGGGTCCCGTCCCTCTTTGGCCACCTGACGATAGGAATCTTCCTCAAATATTTGGGAAAATATACTACCGTTACGGCAGTTATATAGGCCCAATTTCACTCCTACTGTCAGTAACGAAAAAGTTCACTTTGGGTCTGTCGCATGGACCTTATCTTACCTTGTAACGGAGAATACATGACTTTTTCTCGAGATAACCATTCGATAATCTTCACTAGGTACCTGCATAGACCTTGGAATTTTAAAATTGCCCTCATTCGAATGTTCCATTAATTAACGAGGGACCCTAATGGATAGAATGTTCGTGTCTTCCAAAAACCACAAAGCCCTCGCTGACAATTTTCCCATTATTTCAATTCGTTTCCACGTTTCTGAACAATGCTTTCTTTTTTTTTTTACAGTTCCCAGAATGCGTGAATCCCTGCTACTATTATAAGTCTCAAGAGCCTAAATCGGAGTACCTGCCATCCATGTTACCCGCACCGAAGAGCGATAAAATTACCCTGGGAAGATTCGACGTAGGGATAGTCTTCAAGAGGATGAACGTCGAATGGAAGAAATATGAATGGTTTAATTCAAAAACGATACCAACACTAGACCTGAACTCTTGGATAATTGTCGTAACTCAGAGTGGCGTTGAGCACTGGAGTAAGATCAATTGGTCGCCAAGCTTAGTAACTCTCAAGGAAGGACCACTTTACGAAGCTACCCTTACCTGGAAAAATCCATCGAACATATTCATGCAAAAATTGAATCACGTCAAGACGATGCTCAACAGTGAGACAGAAATTATCCATATGGACGCTGATTATTTATCATCGGAAGCTTTGAAAATTGTAGTAAAACCTACCTTATCTACAAAAGCAAGTACTGGTTCGCTATCTCCAGAATTGTCTCTCGATCTTCCAATGACCACCGAATCCTTCGACTACCCACAAGCATCTGAACTTACGTATATCGTCTCTTGGCAACCGGAAGCTGGTGGCCTTATGGGAAATCAGGTAACCAAGTCCAGCACCACACAGATCTCTCTTCTACCTGGTGTTAAGTATCAGGTTAGGATTGCCACGAATGATGGTCCTGGCAGTTATGCTATTGAAGTGGACACCACCTCTGGTTCTCAACAAGTAACAAGCAAACAAGACGACTCTTTGGATACGGACGATTCCTTTAAGAGGAAGGAGTTTGTTCTCGTGACTAAAGAAATTTCTCTTCTGAAGGTAGCTTTGAAAAAGATCTTTTTACCGACGGAATTAATTTGGCCCACGTCCGCCGCTATCGTCTCTGCTTCCCTTTTGATTCTCCTCATCGTACTCGTCAGGAGAGCCAACAGAGACAAAAAAAATATTGCCGTTGACAATATTGCGTGAAGTTCCTTAAGACTGTTTGTTGTCCTCTGCTAAAGGTTCCTTAAAAGGAATTCGTGGAACGTGATTTGAAAATCACCATCTCAGGGTATCTATACGTTATGACGAGTCACACGATTGGATAAACGTACTGGAGATACAATCCCCGCGAAGTATATATCAAATGTATAAAACGTCCCGAAGAAATATCACGAAATTGGACTCCGCGCCGAAGTGTGAATGAATGTACAAAATATTATGTTCGGTTAACGAAATAGGGTTGAGAATCTCGTAAGAAATATCTGTAAAGAGCTGATATTTTTATAGACTGTATTACCATTGCTCAACACGCAACGTATAGACTGTCTAAGAAGTTCCTGTTTTTAAGAAGCGGCTCGGTCACGTGCCAAATTCTATATTTATTTGTACATAACACTATTGTAAATATTCTCTAAAATATAAATAAATAATTAATTACAATGATAATTTGACATTTATAAACGTAAACTTTCCTGACAAAAAAATATTAAATTTTTAAGTTAACCCACTATACTTATTCCTCGTTTAAATTAAGTATAGTGTAATCCACTGAAATATTTTACAAACTCGCTTTCTAAAATATCCCATTTCGACTTACTCGATATAGGTATACATTCCTTATAAGAATCCTGACGGATCTCCATTCCCTAAGGAAACGACGTCCTGTGCCGTAAGGAAAAGGACTAGTCGGTATTGGCCCAGTCATCAAACGCAGGATTAGAGCAGACGAAGTGGCCGCGATAAAACATTAAGAATTTTGGATAGGGGAGTAAGCAAGTAAGTACCAAAAGATTCTCCTTTACTCACACGTAGTTAAGCGCCTTAGTTCTGATCTCATCCAGATGGAATTTTTATCCTGCTTTTCCGAAGAAAGTTCCTACTACCCTGTGAGGTCTACAATCGGGACCATCATCGTTTGTACGTGTAATCTAATATCAACTAGTGTCACGTAAATACTTGAATGATTTTCGTTCAATCAATAAAGTCTATAGAATATATCGTAAGAAAATTCATAGTGACTTTTATCATCAAACAAGACGTCGTTACCATTGCTATACCTGGTTGATTATAAATCAAAAAGATCAGTCGCCCCGGGGCTTAAATGCTTCTAGCAAAATCTCTTCTATGCGTTCGTTGAACCTCTCCGCCGTGAATAACACACATAAGTCGTGGAAAAAGTGCGGCTGGTGCCAGGCACCTTACTGCATGCACGTACGACCAAGCAACAGAAAAGTGTGTCGTGACCTCGAAGAAGGTCCCGTTATCCATGCTTCGTCTTCGGCTCTTCCTCCTCAGTCTTGACTGGGAAGTCAAGCCAAGATGATACGACTCCTTGTGTCCTTGACTCTTCTGATCGGTCTTCGCGAAGTTGCTCCTATCGATGATGGAGCCATTATACGTTTCGTACCAATTTTTGGATTGACCTTTTTACCAATTGGATTTACCGCGGGACCCAGGTAAAGTGATTTACGAATTTTTAAAAATTTAATAATATTATTAATCTGCTTAAAATATCCGATCACTTGTTAATTTCAACCCGTGCACTCGACTGCCGTTTCTCGGGCATCGAATATATGAAAAATTAGAAAATTTCGAGTGCAAAGGGTTAATAGACCGAGAGACATACAATACTGCAGCTGATATATTACCGAGCCTGAATGACAGGCATAAAAATCATTTTAATATCGATCGATCGTAATTCTAAATTTTTTAATAAAATATTTACCATTAGGGTGATGACACTAAAGATTTATTGACTTTTAGAATATCATTGATTTCCTAAGGGATTATTTCGAAAAGTCTTCATGAGAATTTTCTACAGATACGTTCCAAAGTGGAAACAACAAGCTTGCGAAGTACCTGCTTCGCAGCATCCAAACTCTCATTACGTCTGCGACGAGGCCGGTGAAGTTAAGTGTTTACCAGGTAAATCATCAATTATTATTAACTAATGCATTTCGATCTTGTTCACCGGGCATGTAACGGAATGTGTTTAAAAATTATTTAAATGTAATATCAATCGATAAAGTATTGCGTTTCGCACTTAGGATGGACGGGAGATTTATGCGACGTTCCCATGTGTCGAAAGGGTTGCGACCCTCTTCAAGGTTACTGTCGCCGTCCCGGAGAGTGTCGCTGCAAGCTCGGATTTTATGGTGAACTATGCGACAAATGCGTAGCACTTCCAGGTTGTCAACACGGGAGGTAAATGACCTACAGTAGCATTTGATGACACCTCAGAAGCGTATTTCCCGAGCATTACTGCTTTCTCTTGATGACGCACGTCTTTTTAGCATTTAATCATTTCTTGCAACCGAGTATGGATATCTAGTACGTTTCTCAAAGACTGCCAAGCAATTGAATACAAGGTGGTCTTCATGATAGAGCAACGGTTAATATTATTTTTATAAATAGATGCAACGTCAGTTTCGAATGCGCCTGCGATCCTGGATGGAAAGGATTATTCTGCTCAGAACCCATTTGCGGCTCTGATTGTCATCCAAGTCAAGGATATTGCGAGAAACCTGGTGAATGCAGGTAATCACAATTAACATTATATGGTAACGATGGTAAACCAATAGAAAAATAAAGCGTTAAAAGAGTTACAAAGCTGAAGTATACTGTTAACATTACGATGCGCAAATTATATGTGCAATAGATGCAGATTAGGTTGGCAAGGAACAAAATGCAAGCAGTGCGCAGTATTACCAGGCTGCGTTCACGGAACCTGCCAAGGACCCCTGGAATGTCACTGTGAGCCAGGGTGGACAGGATTTTTGTGTCAAAACCGTGAGCCTCTCTCTTTTTCTCTCTCAATAATAAATTCTATGCAGACCCTTCTCACTCTAAGAGCATTTGTCCTTCCAGCAATTTGCGCGCAAGGATGTAGCAAAGAGCATGGTGGGTGTCGACGACCCGGGACCTGCAGATGCCGAGTCGGCTGGACAGGACCAAATTGCACGGAATGTGTTCCGTACCCAGGTTGCGTCCACGGAACCTGTAGAAAACCATGGGAGTGCAGATGTCAACCTGGGTGGGCTGGTGACCTTTGCGACGAGAAGCTTACGTATTGCGATAGAAATCCAGATACTTGCAAAAACAATGCTACCTGTATCAGCATGACAAAGGAAGATGGAAACTTCAGGTGGGTATTGGATCTGCATGACAGATGATTTTTTTTAAACCTAAATCTATCAATTAAAAATACTACAAGAAACAATGAGACGAATAATAGGACAATCAAGAATGGAACAAAAATATACTAGGAAGGAATAATACAAATAAATATTATCTTTAGATGCGTCTGTCCAATGGGCTACATGGGACGTCATTGTCAAATTGAGACTGTGGTACCTGCCATGGATTTGACACCTCCAATGCCAGATAAAAATTCGACTCCAGAGCCCACAAGTTCAACATCAGCAAAACCGTACAGCGAAGTGCTCGGGACCGCGACCATGCCTCAAGAAACGCACAACTTCACAGAAGAGCTCGAGCACAAGGATGAGACGGTAGTTTCTGACAATAACGAAGGACCTACCATAGAGCCACTGGGACCCATTGTCATCACAGATGCTCCCACAGTGGATCCGGCAGCCACACTAGGTATTTGGCCTACGGAGCCACCTACCGAGACACCCGTAACCCTCAATGACTCCGACAACGAAGCCTAAAGAGTAAACTGAGATTCTTTGAAAAATAACTTATATTTTCCTTATATATAATATATATATATTTATTTATTTACACGACATATAAGCAAGAAGCAGGTTTCATATCTGACCTGGCTAATTATCTAAATCTGTACTACTCGTTTATACGATTCGATATTACGCAGAGATATCAACTTCGTGTCTGATCCCAGCAGGAAAACTGTCACGTGCATACAGTTGATCTTACTTGTAATTGGCCAGACTAACAATTTCGCACGTCGAACCCCCCATGAGTCAAGAATCACGTTTCGTTATAGACATAGGTAACACGTTTTCATGGAGCTGCTGTACTAAGTGCATGACATTATTAGGGCACGACGCCATTCCTGCTCCACGAAGAACGCTAACGGCTAACCAATAACGAGTATTCGAGAACTAAGGATATAGTATAGCGAGTAAAAATATTCGTATGAATTTTCGAGAAAGTAGCTAGAGAAAAAATTAATCGAAATGACGTCACAGTTCAATTGCCACGCGGTAGGTGTCTACGTATAAATATCCTGACAGTGGGGATACCCTAGTCCAGATTGGTACCCCACATAAACTCAAACTCTCTGCAGAAAGGTTCCGCTCGAGCAGCCACGTATCCTATGTACGCCATCGACTACCCACGTAACCCATATAGGTCTCGTACATTACGTAACTCATATATAGATATAGAGACACATTATACCGCAACGAGCTCCGCAATGCAACTGGAGCCGTTTTCGATGAAAAATCAAAGTTCCGGCGAGTACCAACTTACTTGCTTGCCTTTCCGCGCCGTTGTATACAGTTACATTATGGACTACATATTTCCATACGCGTACATTCGTTTACTTCGTTATCCTTTATTCAATTCGAATATTTCGTTTACATCGATAAATCGAATGACGATCGATAACATCAGGTTGACAATTTCTTACGTCAATCGTTTCGCTTCCTGATAAAATATTTTACATACTTTCGTTATACTATATCATAATTTATTTTATCTACGGTCCTATTACATAACCAATTATTCGATTAACCATTATTTATTTATTAGTTTTAATTATTTTGTTCGTACTTGGGGCGACAGTCGCCAGACACACCGTTACCAATAAAGCTGTATAAAAAAGATTCTTTTTCTTTTTATTATTACTTATTTCATGTTTCAAGTGCTAGTAACCATATACAGACCATTTCACATGCGGTCTACCGCAACAAAAGTCCGTCGGATGACTATATGTTTTCAAAGGAACATGTTCCGGCCTACTCCGACCGCGATAACCTACCCGCCTTTACTGCCTGCAGCTTTGTGCTTTATTATTTTTATTACCAGAGTCGCTCATACGCGGATAAAGATATCAATAAAGATTGCAAGACTGGCCGTATCACGTAGTCGGGCGTTCTCACCGTCAAAACAATGTTCCGGCTCATATACGAGTAGATTCGTTACGCAGAAGTCGACTTTGGCATTATCATTTATGAATTTACCAAAAACCATTTATACATAACGCCGAGGAATTTTCAAATACTTTTCTTTCATGTAAAATCAGTCATATGTGAATATACGTAAGATATACTTGTATATGCGAGAATCCGTATTATGACATTAAAAAATGAAATCGCATTAAAGATCGAGTGATGCAAATCGAAAAAAAAAACCACTTAATGATAAAACGCTGATAATATATAACGCCCCATTTGCCGATGGCCCAATCGTTTTTCTGGCGCGTGTAATACGTAACAAATTCGTAAAGTATTACGTATATGTTAGAAGTTGCTCCTTTCGATTGGTAAACACGTCTCACCATCGAGACTCGTCCAAACTTCACGGGAAGCCAAGAAAACGAAATACCAACAAATACATCGGATAAATCACAACAATATAGATCGATGGGTTGCTTCTAGTGGGAATTGACCCAAATACACGATATATATATACATATATATAAAATATAAGATATTGCATCATAGAGACACACGCAAAACCGTAAACTCCCAGCGAGAGAGGCTTTGTACGGCTCTTGAGGACCATTCGCACGGAAGCAAGGAGGCACTCGTTAAAGCGATAAAACTCCAACGTATCGCGAGCTATTTCTCGGGATCGAATATGCGAGAGCGGAGAAACTGAAGGAAAGGGACGCCGAGGAGAACGTTCGTGAGGGAAGGGCCGTGCGAATTGTGCTTACATACATTTGTACCCAGCCTTCCCCGCGTTCTCGAGGAAGAAATCGACGAAGAAAAGGGGCACGTGTAATATACGTAATATATACAATAAGTGCCCTACATATATATTCCATATGCATATACCGTGTATCGAAGGTACATACTCGTTTTCCCAGTCGTAAAGCGCGTGATTAACGAGTATCGTTTTGCAGTAGGACTGCCTTAGGAGCCGCTTCTATATCTTAAGTGCAGTACCCTTCACTGGATTCCACACTTGAGAACTGACACGGGGAACCACTTGTCAAGATCGCGATCTTTAGAACGTCCAACTTATCCAAAGGTGGATAACGGCTCTCTATTGGCTGCTATAAAATTCCCATCTCCGTCGTAGCCAAGTGCATGCATGCAGACCTCAAGATGCACGTGTCTACCCTGGGTGCCTTGGGTCGCACCAGATGTCGCTGTCATTGCAAACGCTCCATTGGACAATCGGCTTGAATAGTTCGTCGGTATCGCGTGCACCTTCCAATTGTCGGAAGGTCGAACACACCTGTAATTATGGTCTGGACTGTGGACGCCCTTAAATGGCTCGACGGCCAAGGAAGGGTTCCTGGAACGAAATCATTTTCACGTTGGCTTCCTTGGCGGCGCATTGGAAAAAGTCATAGATATTTTTTTCAACCATTTAGGCTCGGATGCTTTGGGCTGTTTTCAGAATGTCATTACTTCCTGAGATATTTAGCAATTATTGGTATTGTGCTTTGGCACAGTCTGACCACGCTTGGGTTATTACCTTTGTTAATGATTGCTATCGTGATCGTCGCTAAGGAATGACCTGGTGGTCTGATGGACGTAAATGACGCTTACGACTGTGGTCAACCGGTATGATTAGGTCAGAATATGCTATGGAATATTGAGGAATTATAGAACTCCATGGGTATCAGCAAATCAGTTACGATCGTTACGATGGAACATAACCTATGCTGAAGTCATTAATGAATAAAAGTATCAGTAAATGCATACTTGCTATGTATAGATATATATATATATCAAAGCTTTTGCAATACGCAAGAAAACGATCGCGTGCACACCTTTAAGTTTCCTATAAAAAAATTGAACTGCTTGGGCGGATGAAGGAGTAAATAAAATTATAGATAATTATTATACACGATTTCGTAATGAGACAATGACAGTCACCCGTAGCGTTAGGATGACGATTACATGCGATCACGTAAGTGATCAATCGCTGTAGAATCTAAAGCTATCGATTAGTCAATATCAATGATAGAAATAGTTATCTTTTAATAAATATCGAATAATGTAACGTAGCTCGTTACGTCGTCCAACTTGACCTATTCTATGCAGCACATAACCTGCTTAGCGTAAATACTTGAAAGAACGCCTCACTACGTGGTACGAGTTCCCTCAGGGCATATTCACTGTCTTCGGAATTTACAGGTTACGATGTAAACTCTCTGTCACGGTCAGGGCGAATCAAGTGCTGGAAGTCATTCCAGATTCTTAACCTTGCTATTGTCACGGAGGTTCAACCGGCCATAGGAACTTGTAAGAGGTCGTTTACGATTTTCAATATAGAGATCATTGGTAATGACAATAACGCGTGTACTCTGTTTTACCATCGGGGTTAGTTATTTTCATAAATCAATATGCCAACGAAAAAATCATTAGTCTTACGTCAAGTGTGCTTGTACAATAATGGTTCACTCAATCGTTGTAATTGATGGTTTCTTAATCGTTAAACTGTTGCCTGCCCCTTACTTACCTAGAGATACGATAGATCGATTCGAATCTTGATCGGTAAAACGTTATTTATTAGTCTACCTTGATAATACATGATACACTGTCAATTCTACGGGGCCTTAACGTTACGGCTGAATCCAGTATGTGAGGTCGGTCTGCAGTCGTGTAAAAGTCCTTGCGAAGAATGCGCACTGGTTGCGTCAGGAGCAGTCACGAGGAACGTCCTTATGCATGGAACGGGCTTGGTCTCGCTCGAAAGTACATATTTCGGCAAGGAACGCGTAATCACACTTTTATATACGCACATTTACGCACTTAATCACACGCACGTCTTTTCCGGGACCCGCCCGACCATGCAATCCAGTCGCGTTCATCTTACGTAAGGGGGGATCTTGATACCGCGTTATAGTTTTCACTGGCTCGCTACTGACGCTGGGACTATTTGCGAAAAATTGCCAGACTTTCCGATCCTTCTCTAACGCCGGTACTGAATATTTTGGGAATTTGAAAATTTTTTACTTTTGTTGGAAATATATTTTATTTATCTCTCAAATCGTATTCCGAGTAACGTATTAAAGAATTGTAGAAATTTTCGAATTTTTTTATTTTTATAATTAAATCCTAAATTTGTCAATTTCAAATTATCTCTCTTTCGAGAATTTTTACATTCTATACATGTGTCATTCATGGGTATTCGAAGTAATACGTGGCCTGGAAATGATATGACGCAGTCGTCGCAGCAGTGGGCGGCTTTCGAACTGCCTTCTGGATGGCTGTGAGAAATGGAGCAACAAGACTGTTTATGCAGCCGACACACTAGGAAGTGTCGTATTTTTTCTCGCGGCTGACCACTCGGCGACTTCCGGTCTCACGAATTCGTTTCCGATCCGGTTGCGTCATTGGAGTTTTTTGTTAAATGTACCTCATTAAGGAACATACGAAATTTTTTAGTCCCAATCAGCCCTTTTCTTCGGCCGTTCTGTTATTTGGGTTGGGGAGGGAGATGATGAAGAAAATAATGGCAATTGAATTTGAACCGGATTGCGTAACTCGGTAACACCGTGAAATCTCGCAGAACAGCATTACGCTCACTTGAGCCAAAATGAGGAATTCACACTTATGACTCATACGGGCATGCAGATTACCAATATTTTGTAATCCTAACGACGCATGACCTATTGTATACGCTTAAGTCGCATTTTTTGAATTTCGACAATAGTTATGGTCTAGTTAAAAAAAAATGATACTATTTCATACTCTCCAATACTTGTTATCATATTACTTATTAGATCCGATATGTATATGAGATATACGTAGAACACGCAAAGCGTGAGAATATTATTGCTAAGTGAATGCTAAAATTTTTAAGAAAATAATATTAGGCTGCATAGTTGGTATATCATTAAGTATCGATACGAAATTGATTATAATAATGAAAAAATGTTATGGGAATTTTGAAAAAAAAATTGTTCATTCCTTATTGTTTCCTCGATGCTGCTCTAATTGCGTTGCTTCTGGTTGTACGGACGATTCACGTAATTCTGGCGAAAGAGAAAAAGTTGGCACACTTGCCACGTCGATCGGTAGGAAAATAAATCGCAAAAATAAAATTCTTTACCGAATATAATTACGCGAAATCAGGTTCGCCTTTTTCTGGTTAAGGTGTAGGTACTGTTTATCGTTAATTGGATAAATACCTTCGTTCGCGTTGCGCTCCTACTATTCATCTCATGATGAGAATTAAATATGGCAAATTTCATTTCGAAATCATTAATTGCCAATGGTAAGATTATCGATAACCTATAATACACACGAATGACATCATCAATCAGAAAGACAGAATATTCAGACCTAGTACTATTCTATATGCCTCGTATATTCTGTACCCAAGGGTTCGGGGATCGAGTCTCATAATTAAATCTGCGAATGGAATTGAGCATAACCGTACAGTTTTAACCGCTTCGACTACCTAAACACAAAAGAAATAGTCAGCGAACTCGTTAAGACCCACGATACGATACGATAAGCTTCTACGTAAATAGACTATTTAACATATAGAACAGCAGTTCACGTTTAATATGTTATACAACATAAGATACATTATAGATATTACTATAGATCTTATGTGCTCTACTGTGGGTAAATAGTATATAGGAGGTGTGGCGATAGCACACGGGACAGCTATTGGCTTCCTATTGGCGGGGTGTTCAGATCAAATGAAAGTCAATTCCCTATATAAAGGGTGGTTTTACTTCAATGCATCAGACCAAGTGTAATTTAGCAGTCAGATCTCGTACTCAAAGTATTGGAAACGCAGCCGTCATGAGGGTCCTGGTACGTGGTTACTATATGAAGCAGTTATAAAAAAAAAAAGATTTCAAACTTTCATAATTTTAAAAATGTTGTCAAAGAAAAAATATACATTCACCGAAAATCGAGTATCAACATATTCCTATTAATTTTAGATCTGCGTCCTGCTGATCTCACTGGTATTTGCCGAGGAAGAGAAGATTGTAAAGAAGCGTGGTGTGTTTGGTTTGGGCTATGGTGGCTACGGGGGCTGGGGGGGCCATGGTGGAGGCTACGAAGGTAGTCATGGAAGCATCCACACGATAGCGATCCAAAAAACTGTCGCTGTTCCAGTGCCACATCCGGTTCCATACCCTGTTGACAGACCCGTTCACGTTCCAGTGAAGGTAAATAAAACGACATCGAAAAATCTTGATGACAAGTACAGGCAAAACTAATTAAATTATTATCGCAATAATAGCAAAAGTCAAACACGTTAAATTATTGGCAAACTCAACAGACATTCTAACTCCTAGCAGTCACTGTAGATCATGGATCGAAGCTGATACCAATTGAATCAACCTTCCGAAAGCAATGACAAAGTAGTTATCTTATCGTGTCACAATTTTTTGGAATGTCGCAACATGAGAAATTATCAATCAACTATTGCATAAAAAGTTCAATAGTATCAATAAACTTGTTTTACATTCGATATCTATATGTTTCAGGTACCAGTTGTAGTTCCCCACGCAGTCCCAATTGCTGTTCCAGTTCCCCAACCCTACCCCGTGGTCAAGACCCAAACTGTCCATGTTCCCGTTGACAGACCATACCCTGTCAATGTACCCGTAAAGGTACCCGTACCTGTGCCAGCCCCCTACCCTGTCAAGGTAAGATTATTAAAATCAGTACGATATATAAAGTGTCCTATTACAATTTTCTAAATCTTACTATTTTTTTTAGGTCCCTGCTCCACACCCAGTTCCAGTACCGGTTCCTCACCCAGTCCCCGTCGCAGTTCCACACCCGGTTGTCGTTAGGGAACCGTACCCCGTTCTTGTTCACAGCCATAGCCACGGACACGGATACGGACATGGATTTTAGAAAAACCATGAAGCATCGTAGAAAAGAAAAAAAATCATCCAATCGGAGCATCGCTATCATCGTGAAGCAAACCAACCAAAATATGTTTCTTATCATAGTATCTAAAAATCATGAAATAAATCAGTTTTGTAACGTTTTGTAAAAAAACCGTAATTTTTATATACTTGATTCTGTGCCGATTTCTGATATCTCACGGTAGAATTTAGACGAGTGGCGTCTCACGTATCACTGGCAATTTCATACTGTACGAATATAACGTTGGTCGATCATTAGTGACGTTAGGCCCAAGAAACTTTAACGTACGAAGATCTTCGACGCCGTTTCGAAAGTAAAATCTCATGGAAGAACACTAATTATGTGTAAATGAAATGTTTCGACATATCCTATACGCGACAAGGGCATGGCGTGCTATCTGATATTGCGCTACGGATAAATCTCATGTGGAAATTCTTACTATGTGATATTTGCGGTTCGAACCTTGACTGCGATTTTAAATGCTCCTCCACGTGCTAGATCTTCGAGTCTCCCAGTTTCGTATGATTTTAAGTCTCGCGTGAAAGAAGATACTATTTTCAAATTTTTCAACTGTTTCTTAAAATGAAACTCGGAATGAACCTTTCAAGGTAATGCATAATGCATAACATATGTTAAATTCTAAGATAATAATTTTTCTATGTCTAATATTCTCCATCTCAGAAAATATTCTATTAAATGTTAGGATGATGGCCTGTTGCTTCTAGCAGTGTATTAATTCACGTGAAATATCGACTAGTTGGTGCCAGGTGGAAAAATATGGCCGTTTGGCCATTTAGCCATCCGGTTTCGGAATCCGTCGTACAACATCGCGTCGCCATTATCGAAACGACTTTCTTCCGCAGGTTGCCGAACGGGCAAGACGGACACATCGGTAAATAAGAAATTTCCATTACAATGATTCGTCGGTAATAAGAGGGTAGGAGAGTATGAAATTTCGTCATTTTGCAATAAAAAATTTTTCTATTGCGCAATGATACGTGAGTCCATCTTGTTGTTGGGCATATACCAGGCGGTAAGATCATGTAAAAGCCGTGTTAGTTTCCGGTGTTGAAACCATTACGACTTATGAAATTTATGCATACAATTTTTAACCCATTCTCGTCGTCTCTTCCTGTAATCCAATCTACGCTCGGTAATCGGGCTTGTGCGTCCCAACGTAGGCTAAACGAAATTGACAGTTTTATTTGATTTACGATCGACACGTCTCTTGCGAAATTGTAGTTTTCGTCAAAATGGTGGCTCTTCTTTTCTTTTTTCTCTTGCATCATACCCGTACAGAGTTCCCCATCAGATTTGCACAGGGACTATAATCTTAAATTTGTATGTTGATTCGTGGTCTGTCGAGTAGGTCTGCTTGATAGACGTTTATTTCATAACGAACCAGATCATAAATCCGAAACTCTGTACTTTCGCGTACTTTCTTACCAGAAGTATGACTGTACTTTCCGAAACAACTTATCGCGTCCGAAAAATTATGTCGATCTTGAATATTCCGGATGCTGATATAGCTTAGCCATTTATTCTCTATTAATATGAGAATTATAGATACAGATGTTATTTCAAATTTTTGTTGTTTTCATTTAGTCTTTTAATTCGTCCGTGAGACTGTTCCTACCTGAAACACTTTTCATGCAAATCTTTATGCAAATAATGGTATTTAATAAAATTTTAGTAGAATCAGTAATGCTTAAAAATACCGATCATTTTCGTCATCTGCTAATCCTGTTTCTCATAAACTAATTTATTTATCCTGGATCAAACCTAATGTATTTTTTGTCGGTACAGAATCGGTATTTCCACATAAAATTAATGATAAATAGTTGAACCAAGCAGTTAAAATTCATAATAAGGTTTTATTTACGGAATATAGATGAGATAGTAAAATTTGCGTAGGTCTGTTGCATCAAATTTGAAAATTACGTAAGCTTGACATTGAAAAATGCCATATACGTCTAACGCGAGTTATATGTAGGTATCTACATAAAAAAAATATTGAACTAACCTCCAAGTGGATTGAATTATATACGTCAGATATCTCAATTCCCAAATGTGAATGAGATAATACCTATTATTTGCAGATCTTCAATTTTTCCAGTTTCATCTGAAAACCTGTTTATGTATTTAACTTCCAATGTCTGGAATGGTCTCAGTATTTCGCATAAAAATGTTTCCTTAATGATACAAACATTCATCGAAATTGCGTGTCTTGTAATATTTAGATTTCTTTATATAAATTTCGCAGACATAGAGGGCGATTCTTTTTTCCTCAGAATCGGCAATATGTTAAAAAAGTAGCATACAAATATTCATTTAATCATACGTTTGTGACCTCGGAAATGCAGCCTACATTCACCAGCTGCTTCAAGATCGCAATACAAGAAACGATTTTTGCACTCTTCGATTGCGAAATGAAAAAGAAAAATTTTAGCACGTAATGCGTACAAAATTGGATTCTCATAAAATTTCCAATCGAAAAGTCGCTCATTAATTGTTATAGATTACTGTTTCGTAATGCAGCTCGACAGTTTCGTAAAGCAGAATATTAGGTAGCATTAATATTGTTAGTTAATACCGACTGAATTTTCAAAGAGCATCTTAAAATTTTAATTGCGTTCACATATGAATCTTGTAGTAACCAAAGTACATGCCGATCCTGTAGTTCTGATATTTACAACATATTTACTTATTAATATCACACGTAATGCGTAATCAGCAGCCATTCGTCGAACGGCTAAAGTATGAGAGAAAATATTCTGTATAATCTTTATTAGGTACTTTCGCTACATAAAATTACAAATTGTCGATAAAGAGCGTAAATGCGCTACCTTAATGGCGGCCAACTCGTTTAAGTTGGGCTAATGTATTTTTTATAAAATTGCCCCAAGCATCGCATAGCCCATTGAGAAGGATGATATAGGTGATAAATTGAAATTCAGGAATTTTACTGGAGTAACGTCAGAAGCAAAGATTAAAAATAGTAACTAAAAAAGATCAAAATTGTACATGTCAAAAATAGAATTCGCAAATGATATAAATTATTAATTAAGAATTTTAAAAATCCGACTTATCCTTCATCTTCAAATTACGAAAGTTTCTACAAGCTGTTTATTTCTCCCATTCCTTTTTTTGAAGGTTCGAAATTACTCTTGCATTCCTTAATGCGTGTATGCACTTGGCTTCGAAAACAGCAAGGTGCAATTGCATCCAGTAGAAGTAAGGTGTACTTAAATGTACGGACACGGTGTGGTTTAGCCAAGAGAAATTC
Source organism: Cephus cinctus (assembly GCF_000341935.2). Lineage (NCBI taxonomy): Eukaryota > Metazoa > Arthropoda > Insecta > Hymenoptera > Cephidae > Cephus > Cephus cinctus. The sequence continues at coordinate 222,551 of NW_014333690.1, read as the reverse complement.
TGAAAGATCCGAAAAAAAAGAAAGAAATGTTTAAATTGAGGATCCTTGACCACGTGCCGTTTTCCGGAAACAAGTACGGGACCGTAGTACTACGTAAAGGAACGAGCCAATTGGATAATTAATGGTCAGATCTACAATCTCGATACGAAATGCTGCGAATTTCGTTGCAAAGTGTAAGTGTGGTCGTCCGTTGCGCAAGAAACGAGAAGCTTCGCATGTGTGGATTTCGGTCCTTGTGTATTCAGGCCCCACGAGACCCTCCACCTCTGGAGGGTTTCCAACCGTATAAAAGAAGAGGTCTTCCCGATAGTCTCCAGTTGCAAACAAGACAAGCACAGCAACATGAACGCTAAGGTAAAAATTACAAATTACATAAATACAGTGTATCTCTTGCATCGCGAATTTTTAAGCTTACCATAAAAATTACGATGTCACGTACGCAGATAAACTGTAAGGCTGGACTGCATATAATTTTTTTCAAAAGGCATAAATGCAGAATAGTCGATTAAATGAATCTTCCTTAGTTGTAAATAAAATTTAAATATTTGTTTTGCGTTAAAACTTGTAATGGTTCTTGGACTTTTCATGACAAAAGAAATTTCAGTATAACGTGAGCAAAATAAATGAAATCTTTAACAATTTTTAGATCGTCATCTGTTTCGCCCTTGTGGCTTTGGCTGTCGCCGAAGAAGTGAAAAAGGATAATAAACCAATCGATGCTAAGAAAGAGAAGAGAAGTAATTTGGGTCTGGGATATGGTTACAATTATGGATATTCGGGACTTGGTCTGAATTCTGGATTTGGAATCGATGGACTTACTAGCTACTCAGCACTTCCATCTGTTGGACTCAACCATGGAGTCTCCACCGTAGTGACCAACGAAGTAGCAGTGCCTGTGCCACATCCGGTTCCCGTACCTGTTGAGAGACACATCGCAGTTCCTGTCAAGGTTTGTATTAACTGACGATAATCCAACTAAAAATTAAATCAAAAACTAGTTAATTGTCTGTCGAACAATTCATAGTCAAACAATATTTTTAAACCCATATATATTCGACTATACGGTGTAGCTGTTTATATTCAAAACAAAGAAACATCCCACGCGATAATTACTAGTAACGAAACATTTTTTGCGCAAAGAACAATTTACATGTCAACTCGAGAAATTTCAACGCATTCAGAATTAATTAAATTGTCGCAAATAACGCAAGAATATTTAGCACAAGGTTTCGATCCAAGCAGCTTCCACGAATAGAACGAATGAAGAGACCTTGTTTCCTTGATCACGCTCTAGTAATCGCATATTATTTTCGATACTGCATCCACTGTAGCTTCGCTAACCAATCACAAGGAGAGTGGAGCTTAGAGCTCTTCATCCTTCGAATGTTCATATTCACGTCACGTTGAATGTCACAGAATTCCCACAACCCATTGCCGCGACAATCGCAGCAAATATCGAAAAGTATTAATAAGATTAAATTTAATCGTACAAAATTGACATTTAGTGATCAAATAATATTTAATATTTTTATTCTTTATGTTATTAGGTCCCATACGCAGTACCAGTCGATCGTCCGTACCCAGTTCATGTACCTAAGCCATACCCCGTTGAGGTTACCAAACACGTGCCTGTTCCTGTTGACCGCCCTTACCCAGTTCCCGTAAATGTACCCGTCAGAGTTGCCGTACCTGCTCCTTACCCTGTCAAGGTTCCCCAGCCCTACCCTGTCCCCGTCGTCAAGCACGTTCCCGTTGCTGTTCATCAACCCATTGTCGTTGAGAAATACGGCAGCGGTCTTGTTTCTGGCTACGGCTATGGCGGATGGTAAATGGACTATCCCTCGAAGAAGCCGGGAGCATTCGTAGACGGTGACTGTTCTATTCAATTCTACGATGGCGCCATCTGTCCGAGTCTCTATAAACTACATGCTACGTGGAGGGACTTGGTGAGGTTGCGATCTATCACTAACTACGGGATTTAATTGAACTACAACACCGTTATCCTCTCCTTTGGAAAAGGACTATATAGACAACGAAGTTTGCTCTTTAACGGCCTCAAGTACCGTCAACAAGTGTTCAACCTTTCATAGGCATTTTACTCAATATCGAAATCTACTCGGTACCTACATTTTTTCTATGGAGATTTATATTTTGTACTACTATAATTTTTCTCATCTTTGTATACTACTTTCGAGACTTCACAGGGGTACGCCTTTGTGGTGCAATAAAAATATTTTCATCTAATCTGTCCGTGATATTTATTAATGTTGATTATGAATTAAAATTTGGAAAATTATTGAATTTCTAAAAAGATTCAAGGTAAAAAATTCAAAAGAATTATTCTAGAACAATGTTTACTATATATGAGCTGCTCATTTGCCAAATCGATTAACACAAGAAAAAGTTGAAACTTATTTTAAATATAAAAAGTTAAGCATGGAGCAAGTGCTTCGGTACTAAAAATAAAATAATCTGAGAATGGAGTTAATCGCTTTGTCCTACGAACGCCTCGTATATCGATTTTGTTGCGAGTGAAAAAATATTTTTTTTCCAATAATTACAATTCCAATTACAATTGGTATAAGAGCCAACAGAGTTACCGATAAATCTTTTTAGAATTCCTCACACCATATCTTCATCGGACATTAAAATTGGACACTTTACAAGAAATTGTTTCGAAAGTATTGAAGAAAATGTCAGCATAAATGTATCAAATAGATACCTAATATTTAAATGGTCATCCGAACTACTGACAGGAGTCTTGTTACAAGTCGGATATCACAAAAATACAATAGTATCGTCTTTCTATCACTTTCTACTTGTAATCTCTTATTACAGCAAGTAACAGTGCCATACTCCAGTTCCTTGACTCTAATAATTTTAGCAAAGCCGTTGGTCAATAGGCGACCTACGACAGATCATTCATTCGGACTTTTCTAGACAAATCATTCGGTCCACGTAATACCCGATATAAAGTACCGAAACTAACCTTAGAAAGCGAAAGAATTTATTTCTTCACTACTAACAGTTTCGGTAAAAACAACCTTCTAGTAGCATTGGCAGATTTTGATCTCTATATCACAACATTGATAAGAAGTCTTACGATCGTTCTGCTTGACTTGTATCGATCTCTACGTAGAGGAGTACGTTAAACACAAAATAAGAAAAGAACTCCAATTTCGAAAGTGAAAGATTTTATTATAAAAAAAAAACAACATATAAAACAAGGTCCCCAAAGACATCAACGATATGTTACAAACAAAAACTCAATGGTGACTCGGTCGTGGGTCGATCAATCTCTATACAGGGTGTCCCAGAATTACCCTACCAACGGGGAATGGCGGTGTTCGGGAGGCACCCGCTTGTAGCTTGTTTCTTGTTTCCCATAGGCATGTCTTCGGCTGACGTCATCCTGCCCAAAGCCACCGAGAAACAAAAGCGAGGGAAGAAAACTCAGAGTTCGCAGGTACCTACGTTTCTGTTGACGCCTCCCTCTGATTGGTCAACTTTGACCTGCTCCCATTTAAAAACTATGACCTTCCGGACAAAAGGAAGGTCATTTTCGTGATCAGTGGTGCCTCCCGAACACCGCGATACCCCGTTGGTTAGGTAATTTTGGGACACCCTGTGTACAGGACGTAGAAAGGAGAAGGAAAGTATCAGGATGAGGATGAAGATGGGAGGTGAAGGTATCGACTTGTTCCAGCTTGGATGATTGAGCAAACTCCAATTTTAGTGCTGGGCCGTGTAATCTGGTTGGGATGCCTGGAAGTGGTCATGTTCAGACTGACCGTAACCAGCATTAGACTGTTCATGACTGGCATGAGGTCCCTGAGACTCAACAGAGTAAGTGTTGTAGGACTGAGCTTCGTAGCCGCTGTTGTCGGCACCACCTCCATATCCGCCCCCATATCCGGTCGATTCGCTATGTTGAGGGTAGGGAATAGGGTGTGGTACCGGGTAGAACACTGGCCTGTTGATGGCAACAGGATGAGGAACTGCGACCGGCCGAGGCACCGGAACCGGCTTGGAGACCAAGACGGGAACCTGCTGGGGGAGTTCCACTGGAAACGGCTTAGAGACTTCGAACGGCACGTGATGAGGAACTTTCACTATCTGCGGAACTGGAACTGCCACAGGATGGTTCACAGGCACAGGAACGGGAATGTGGTGTGGAACCTGTCGGCAGAGAAACGATGATGCGTGAAAACTTTTAAAGATGAATTAATCAGATTGATTCTGACTCACGCGTAAATGTCGATTATCGGACTTGTCACCAATCATTGTAAATTATGGCCGATTAAGCTCAATTATCTTATATTACGTTACGATCAATGTTTCTTATATGTTTTTTTTTTTGAAGGCTTACCTTCACCGGGTAAGGCACTGGAACTTTGATCGCCACCGTCTTTGTAACCTTGATCACCTTCGTGGGAACTTCTTGCAAATGTACCGACTGGGATAACAATTTCGGTTGTATCGAAAGTTCGTGACCTCCGCCGTATGACGAGTAAGAGGCCCTCGTCATGACTAGAGTCACCGCTAGTATTAACTGCAATCAGTCATAGAGATACTTTTATTTTGTGTAAATCCAAAATTATGCTTTATTGATAGAAAATTTCTCTCGACCCAAAATACCGTAGACTTCTTGAAATATCAAAAAATTTTGACTGGCATTTAACGATACTCTACTACACAATAATACTAATGTTATTATAATAATCGAATAACAATAATATATTATAAAAAGGTCAACTTCGATTAAAAACTTGGATTGATCTAAAAATGTCTAAAAACAAAAAAGAATTCCCTATGTCAACGATACATAAAATTTTTATGCAACAAATGAATATCAAAACGATTGATATCAAACGAATGAATATATAAGCGATTTTTGGTCTCCATTGAAATTCACTGTCAGGGACTTTTGATATTTCCGGGATATAAGGTCACTTTGATTATCAAGATACGTTATGCGGGTCACTGTATCTCTCGACGGAAAACTTACGAATCGAAACATGTTTTCTCGTTTAATTGAGTTGGTGTTTCCAGTGAGAAGAACTACACTGACAATTGTAGAGCGGCCTGTAGCTTATATACGAGGACCTTCACCATGATTCCCGAAGAAAGCACTCTCTTTCCAACTCACTTACATTCGCGAGTCTTCTCTTTTTTCTTGCCTTCGAGTTCGACGCCCGACTCACTTCGCGCTCGAACCTCAAAGAAAGGTCCTATTTAGTTACTGCTTCGCCAGCGTTATCCGGGGTGTATATTGTATATATTACAGACTCCTTGTTCCTCTTCGACTGTATGGAAACGTTCTCCCAGAGATGTCGGTATTGGATGCCCTGAAACCAATGATAAAAGACACTTCGATTACTTTCAGTTTCACCTTTCATTCAAAATCGTGTACAGTTATTTAATCTTAATGGCACTTCGCCTCGTAGGTATCAAATAGATTCAGAGTCAAAGAAATGTAAGGAGAATTTTGATATTCTATGTTTTAACTTAAAAAAAATTGTAAGACGAATTTATTTATTTTTTATTGGATTATCTTACAATTACTCGTGAAAGTTCATACAAGATGCTTGTTACGTGTTGCAATAGCTAATCGAAAAAGGTACTTTAGAGATTGTATATGTGAACGACTCTTGGGAATGGATTTTCAATGGAATTGTCATTTCTCCTTTCGTTAGTGACAGAAAATAAGAGATATTCGGTTGGAGGAGAATGGCGAAAGGACGTGTGTACTGTCAACCATTTCATTTTTCTTTCTGATATACGATATCGTTAGTTGAAACCCAATATTTATTGTGTATCGAATCACTGTTTTGTCACTCGTTCGTTTATTCGTTAAATTGTATTTTCTCCCATAACAAATCACAAAATTTTCTGTCAGGGATTACTTATGACTTACGAATGATTTATTAGTCCAATAGCTTTTGAAAATTTAGTATAACCAAATAATCGTGGCATTATATATACTTTACATTGTTACAATATTTACTACAAATACAACTTTGAAATAATTGTAATTCACATTGCTTATACGCGTCACGTGCTGTTACGCGTCACAAGACAAAGTGCGTTTACTATATAGACCACTAGTGGTGAAAAGTTTCTTATAAAAAATAATAAATAAAAGTATAAGAGTAGTTCGAAATTCGAAATCTTTAACGAAATCCACTATCTGCGAGAGAAATTTTGATCCATGATATTCTCCACCTATGGACCAAATTTCTCCATTTTGCATATTAATTCAATTCCAGGCAAGACAAGTGCATTAAAATGAAATATATATAATTGCCATATAAGCTGTTAATTATTTGTGAAATTTGACTTTGTCTTCGTAATTATTATTTTTTTAAACATAATGATAGGACATGTACACCTTAATTTACTTTTATTATTATTATCATGTTGCGAATATCCACATTCCTAAGGTACAACTATACCTTCCTCTTTTCCTTATTATAAACTATAATAGCTTTCATGCATTAGCAATTAAAGTCTCTCTTACTCTTACTCTTACTGAATGGTTTCATTTAAACGATTTCCAGAAGAAATGAAGCACAAGGAAATCCGCATTTTGGACAAGTATACATAAGTGAAATGCATAATATACATTATTTAATCAATCTTCAAAGTCAAAAAAATTTTTCAAATTCTCAATCAACGCATATAATTTACTTTATTTAATGTAAAATAAATTACGTAACCGAAGCGTAAAACGGAAGTCAGTAAGTATGCAATCATTTTCCACACGGCAAATGCACAGCCACTTAAACGAGATTGTATCTCAATTATGTAGATACTTCCCACTATTACTCTGAAAGTACATACAGGGTAAAAAATTTAAAGTATATAAAGTATACTTTTTATATATATATATATATACATATAAAGGATATAAAATTGAAAGTATATACAGGGTATGTTCTGTTACCTAAACTTAATCTCTATCGACAGATATAAGATTACCTTTCAAATTTTAATGAAAAAAGGAAAGTTTTTAATATATGATTTGAGAATTAACATGAAACTGAATAATTTTTATTTGAAAAAATTTTCAAAATAATGTATCGATTGAAAATTATATAGGATATCCACGTTTATCTCATATTGTATGTAACGCATTTTCGTAATAAATATTTTGCTTTTTTTTTAGATTTTTTTTAGAGATTAAGTTTAATCATGTAATTATGCAAAAGATTAAAATTCTCCCTAATACTGAATGAAACGCAATAACAAACGAATCTTTGTTTATCATAATTTTCGAAATATTAGCCTGTAACATTTTTAACGTTACACCCTATATATTTATAACAACAGGTATACATATGCGACTCACAATCAGTGTATAATAAATATAATTATATTTAAGATTTTTGATCGATTAGATCGGATCAGATATTATGTTCTTTCGATTCAGGCCACTTGCAATAAAAATAGCGAAAAACCAGTTAGACTGAAAAGCAAAAGTTAAATCGTTACTTATTTGATGGTCTTTCTCCTCTTACTTTCGCTGAAAGGAGGAGAGTGGTTCTGCTCCAAAAACATCATCGCTCACTCGCCAAATCACTCTTGAGCAAATCGATCAAATCAAGATCAATGTCACGTCGTAAGGATAGTAGCTGTTTGTTCCGTAGCTGGAAAAACTAAGTCTAACAATCGACTTTTACTTTAAATTAAAATGCTGATGATCATAGATCACGGGAGAACCAAGTAAATTAATGATAGCCTTCACACCGTTAACAGTAAAGCTTCAGCTCGTTAAGAGAATCATTAAGCTACTTCCGGTTACATTAATGAGAATCTTCAGTTTTTTTTTATTCATCGTATCTTTTTGCCAAAATCTTGCAAACGTCATTTAAAAATTTTACAATCATGATCATGTTATTTTTATAATGAATAATTAAATATCTAGAATAATGATAATTTCCAATGATAATTCTCGATAACTTTTTATAGTTCAACAAATTCTGGTCAAACTTTTTAACCATCCATTAATTAATTTTTATGAAAAATCACATGACTCCAGAGTATAGAAATGAATAATAGAATAAGAATAGCACGATTTTTACGTAAATTGAATATTAAGTTTGAATAATTTGCAATTTTTCATTATCAGGCAGATTTATCATTTGAAATTGATAAATGTCTTTTTTTAAACTATCTTTTTTATTCACGCCTTCTTCCTTATTCCAGAAACACATTCACTTCTTATTACAGAATACAGTAACTTTTTACCCCAAATGTCAAATAACATGTAAAAATAATTTTGATACGAAGATTCACAGGAATTATGATTTACAGTGACATTTAGCAGAACGCCTATGATATGGCAACCGGGTAAACAATAATGTATTCAAAAAAATATATCAGCAGGCTAACATGGATTATAACTTTGATTATTTTAATAATCAATCCAATGACAGTTTATAATTTATGTTCAAAGGAAAATGAATGCTTTCACCCCCACAAGTAACCAAAACAACACGTGTGCGACATTTAACTGTAATCAGTATACCATAATGATCCGAAGTTTATTCGAATGTGGTATGAATCAAGCAAATACTTGTATTGTCGAATCTTAGATCTTTTATGGCAAGATTTCAATGAAAAGTTATTAGAATGTTGGCACGATAAGAATAATGTAACAGCGATGTCGTTGACGAGAGTGGCGCGCGGTTTTACTAGACTTTTTTTGATAGCCAAGAGAAAGGCGCCACTATAAAACAGCGATGCTCGAAGTGCAAGTTAACATTCTAAAAGAGAACGGCGCCTAGTAGAACACGCCTGTAACAACGATGGAGACAAAAAATGTCAGATCTTAGATTCAACATTTTTCACATGGAACATAACAATGGAATAAGAGATTTCGGTAAAAAAAAACAAGAACAATACCAGTTGTACTTTGATAAAACAAAATTGCTATAAATTCATTGCCACTTGCTAATTACTGTACTTCTTTATGTATATGGTGCGCAAAAAAGTGACTATGGATCATCGTATTTCGAATACAAGTTGAAATTGTAAATTTTCAGTGAAATCATACTTTCCTTTATTAACTCTCGACATCTTAAGATAATATTTTTTTTTCCCTAGCTGTTACAATTTCAAAACAGAACTCGGTCCAATATTTTTGATAGTATAGATGGTTTACATTTAGGAGGACAATCAAATATTTTCCAAGTGACACGATTTCTGATGAGCCTGTAGGAACAGATACCTCGCAATATATGATTATCTTGATTCCATTGAATCTTAGATAAACAAAAATTGGATTACAGAATGAAAAATTACAAAACTTTATATTTGAAAGAGATAAATTTCATAGTTATTATCTTAATCGGAATTGTCCTTTTTCCCAGGTTACCTATACATCTGAAACTGATAAAACTGATCCCCATAGACTATTCGATTAAATAAATTCATTATTGATTTTATGGTTTTTCCAAGTTGATTGTATAGCCTTATTCACGTACAGTGTTCAACGCGATGTATTCTACAATGTTATTTTATCGCAAGATAAATTTTCCAAAAATTAGGCGACAATTGTTCCTATAAATTTAATCCGGATTGGGTAAGCATTCAACAAGGCATTTGGATACACACATACGATTTTGGATATTTGTCATGTGCTATTTTTAAAACGGATGTGCTAGACATCTGCATATATTCCTGTACCGTCTACATCTGGAACTTGATATTTCTTGTAAGCTTCAATTCAATAGGTTCAGCTGTTTATTTTGCCCATAGTTATATAGGCGTGCTTGTAAAATACCCAATATTTTGAATTTTGAATATAAGCTGTGTTGAAATTAGAAATACTGGAAATACATAAATGCTGATGTTCCGTCTACATCCGGAATTTGATATCCCCTATAAATTTTAACGCAATCTGTTTAGTAGCTTGTTTGGAATTTTGTATACAGAATTTTACGTGCATACAAATTTTTTTTTTATGGAGAATACATAACACACTCCCACTTCTCCCTTGCGGTCGTACATAAAAATTAATAACACGCTATTGAACATATTCAACGCCTCTTTTTTCTTGATTTACAGTGTCTGAAAATGGCGACTGTAAATCTGTAATTTTGTTGCCCGAAATTTTGGGCTTGAGTATAAGTAATTAATCATATTTACAACAATCGTATAAATAAATATATAATCATAGTGGTTCGAGCATCTAAGATATAATAACGTGATTATAATGATCAGTGCATATAAATTTATAATGAATATGATTTATTCATAACTAAATAATTCGATTGCTTTTTGCTTGTAATATAAAAAAGCATCAGCTCATTTTATAGGTAGATTAATGATATTTTTTTAATGTCTCATTTATCCTTGTTCTGGGAACTTATGGCCTCCAAATTAATCAAAGTAATATCGTTATTTACATAACGTATGTATCATTCTTTTACAACATTTACGTGAACATTTAGTATTCGTTAAGTCAGCACCATGGAACTGGTAAAAAAATACGAGAGAATATCGAACCAAGAACGTGTGAAGAAGACAGCAAACATGAAATCCGTAGAACTGAAAAAAAAATTGGTAACTCTACTGTCTATTTTTACGAGATGTAGAATAAATAGGATAATAAATGGACAAATCAAACCAAACGATTTTCAAGGTTTGGTTTCTAGCGTGCGTTTCGTAACTGCGTGGGTCTAAGCGGTTATTTCACCTCATCCTTAGATAATCGAAAAGTCACTTGAAATATCGAAATATTGAGTCTCGATACTTGATATTCGAAGAGGTCTTATTTAGAGGAATACGTCACTTTTGAACTCGAGAAAGAAAAGGACCCCATGACAAAACGTGTAAGATCAATGAGTGTTCAAAGGTTGATTAGTTCACGAGGTCGAGCATTTCGAAAAGTGTCAGGATGATTGACCGGCAATGAATGGCGGAATTATTATTAGCATTTAAAGGGGGAAGCAAACTGGTTTCTCATCCTGAGAAAAGCTGCCATATTACACGTAGTACACAGTATAGGTAAATGTACACGGCGACTGTATATACATTCGCGTGCAACGAGTTATGCAGAATTTGACAAATGGGTAAAAATGCATAGACCTATTGAACGAATATAATTGAAAGTTCAAGAACTTTTTGAAAATTAGAATAATTGAAAGGTTGTTTATTTGACCCAAGCATATGGTCACTATGTAAAATAATACGTATTTCGTAATGCTTGATATTAATAACTTCTGAAGAATTCTACGTTCTGCATAATTGCATTTTCACTAATCGATATTACAAGAGATACTCGTTAGGTTAAATTCTTTTTTGTTCGATACCTGCCACTGCGACAGGTGTAGCAGAGCTCGGACGGATATTGCGAAAGAGCGGTTTGATTTCGTGAAATTTTTCGTAATAAAATTGAATTCATAAGCAGTCCCATATTGGTTGACATTTGGTTTCCAGATTTGTCAGCTTGCTATAGCCTAGAAAGAAATAATTGATGTTGTTAGACCCGTAGGCACTCAGTCATGAAGATACATCATCAGTATAGTTATTATAGATTCCGTCAAAAAAAAATATAGGAATATAGAAAACAGAAAAAAATTACCAGAAAATTATTTTTAGGAATCCAAGGATCACGGATTTTGAAATTCATCCAAATCTCTTTTAATTCGTATAAAACCTGATGACCACAAACGGAGATCTAAATATATATAATTATTATAGGTTAAGGTGGGTAAATAAAAAAAATTGTTCTATGATTCTATGGTTCTATGATTTATATTTTACTCGTGACTGGGCCCTTTAAACACCCCAATGTCTACGCGCCTGAAGGTAAGCACAAAAGAAGAATCATGTGTTTCCTTTTACTTACTATGTGGGTACTGCACAGAACTGCAATATCATATTGAATTGGACCATTTTTACCTGTACGGTAGTTGAAATAAATGTCTCTTATAGAATTAGCCTTAATCGTTATTCGTCTTTATTCGAAAGGGAAAGTGAGCAAGTACGTTTAAAGGATTTGTAAATTGTTTGGACCATTCATAAAGTATGAAGTACGTTACACTAAATTCATTTAAAAATCATTTCTTTCAGATCGTACGTCTGCACGACGACATGAATGTACATAGCTTTGCGATGCTTTGCAAGACAGAGTATCTAAAGAATACAATTATTTCGCCACAATTACTATTGTAATATACATATATTACGACAACGCTATTGTATTAAATTGTCGATACCTTTCTATTGAAATACATATAGTTATTTGAATACGTTCTAACCTAAAAAAATTTGATGCCAATTAAAGATGCTGCTAAAAAAATATTTGAATACGATAGTTATAAATATTAGTCGCTCTGTAATAATCAATGTTTCGAAGTCATGATACAATCTTATCACTTCATAATGAACAAAAAAAGTTTTTTTGTAACAAAACACAAATCTTGATAACTAAATATCACAGGCTTAAGTAACATCCAATTCTTAGCTTAATTGCCAATTTGATTTCAGTTGATGTCAATAATATCCCCTTAATGATAAGTTATTTTACATAAATTATATATTAATACACTACTTTATATAAATATTTATATAAATTTATATAAATATGTAAAATATACTTAATACTAGACTTTAAATATATGTTTTCTAAAACTAAAATAACAATTAAGCTTAAAATATTATTTTTTTCATGATACAGACATTATTGCAGTATATACTTTACTAAAGTACAGGATACATGATCTGACCTAAAGTAAGTGTCAAATTGATATATGTTTAGCGGAGTATGAAAACTCATGCAGCATAATATTTTTTTTTTAATTTTTACAAAAGATATCAATGAGTTATGAGGATCTGTACATGCATATAAAAACCCATTAAAACTTTCTCGAATGCAGTTCGAATTTAACGTTGCTACCGACAACGTCGTTAATGGACGCCCGTCTTACCAGAGATAGGAAGATGCCATACCAAAAAAAATGGTATACTATCATGGATTCCATTTTGAATTATTAAGTGTATTTGCAACACGAGGCTTGTCTCCGGGTACGACGACGTATTTAAATTGGACTCACACATGGCCATGAGAACTTGTAGTATATCCACAAACGTTGAAATGGTGGGAAGCAAATTGAAGCAGCAAAACTCAATTAAAAATCTAGTTCTGCCAATGCCATTGGATTACGAAATGATTTGGGAGGAGCATCACTTTGTATAAAAGGTCGAAAGGACTCGGTATCTTTGCTCAACTTAGCACCAATCTTCATCCAGTCAACATGAAGCTCCTACTGGTGGTGAGTTTTCGCGAGTTCGTTAATCTCGTTATGATTCGTCCCAAGAACGAGTAAATAGTTTCTCCAAATAAAGATATTTTATTTAGAAAAATCGCGCATAAAAATAAATTACGTAAAATATGAAAACAAAGAGCCGATGAATCTTTTAAATCTACGAATCACTATTATTTCACTTTATCAATTATTATAGAATTTTAATTACGTACCATAAAAATTAGTCGAATTCTGATACCTATTATTTTTTTATATTTTTATATATTAAAACCAACGCTCGGTATAAAAATTTTCCGCGTATTTTGTTCGAAAATCGTTTTCGTTAAACGAGACTCGATGAAAAAATTGATACTGCAAGTGTGTTAAGACGAGTGAAAGCTTCGAGTAAATATTAATTCAAAGGATGCAGCAACTTTTCAAAAATGTCAACCGGCTTCTTTTATACTATAATATTCAATCGGAATTCGACTTAAATCTATTAAATTATGAATGGTGAAACCCCATACGTAATATTGCTTACATAAGAAGTTCAATAAACTTGTAATGGCCAATGAGATTGCATCAGAGCCGGTAAAACGACAATCCGCAGATGAATATATGTGAATGGATGACATATAAAGAATTTTGGATGCTCAATTACAAATGTCAGCGATATTCGTTAATATACGAAATCTGATTATTGAATCATTTCTTAAGGTCTGCCTTCTCGGCGTGGCCCTAGCTGCTCCAGCAGACAAACAAAAGAGGGATATCCTGCCTGGTGATTCTCGTTACAATAACGTTCATCATCATTATGATCACACTCTACATGAGAATGAAGTTGAAATTGCCAGAGCACTCGGAGGATACGCTGGTTCATTCTCCGTACCTGAGATTCAGTATGGACCGCCAAACTTTCTACCTGGTGTACCATTGACGAACAGTTATTTGGAACCAGTAATCAACAACGTTTCCCCGGCTCCAGTAACTTCTTACGGAGTTCCTCAGTTCAACGTTCAGGTAAATATCTTTTCTTAGCCATCTTTATGAATTATCTTGTTTTTTATTACTTATCGATTTGTAATCACTTTCGAATCTACAGAATACGGAACAGACCAAAACTGCTCAAGAGTCGCAAGGATCGTCTGTCGTAAAATCCGAATCTTCGAGCTCCGTTGAATCTTCGAGCTCCGTTGAAACTTCGCAGGAGAGTTCGTCTACGGCCGAGTCTCAAGATGAACAGCAAGCATCCAACAAAGGCTCTGAAGAGGAACAGACTGTCGTAATTAAATCTACTCCTCGGATACAAGAAGCACCTCAAGGTAAGAATTTCACGAATAATTTCAATCGTAAGCCTACTTAAAATATGGAAGGTTTGTTTAAAATGTAAAAATTTGATAATCGTAAGTCACGATGATGACTAATTGAAAAAATTTACTCTCGTTAATAGTTTTAATAAACCAGTGGTGTAACATTAGTATCTAATGACCAATGATGCCGTAATTGGCTAATCAGTTGACTCGAATTGCTTGTCAGTCATATGAAATAATTCTCTTTACTTTTACTAGCTGACGCCGCTCCTGCTCCCGTTGGCCCAGTAGCACCGGCCCAGGCAGTTCAAAGTAGTGCTGCCAAAAGTACAGCTACAGCAAATAGCTTCGGCTCTCTCGACAGTTCCCTTGGAGGCTCATTTGGATCATTCGACTCATTTAACTCCTTCTACAACCCCAGCAGCTTCCAGTCAGACTTTTCAAGCTTTCCTAGCTTCGAATCTCTGAACAATGTCAGATTCGATGCCTCGATTAACGCCCCAGCGTCTACTAGTCAATCTGTCGTTGGATCAAACGTGGCCGTCAAAAGCGAATCTTCCGGAAATGCTCAAGCAGCTTCTGTGGGATCATCATCCGAGTCAACCTCAGCTTCATTTGCAACAACTTCCGGAGTGAAGCAATCGATTCCTTCTTCGGGATACATTTCGCCATACAGCGTAACTGCTGCAGTGAACCAGGGCGTCCCACTCAGAACGTCGGACACCCACGTTTCGGTACAAGTTCCTCAGCCATACCCAGTGCCAGTGACGAAGAACGTACCCTACCCTGTTCCTGTACCCCAACCAGTCGAAGTACCAAAACCATATTACGTGCGTGTTCCTCATCCAGTTCGAGTTAGCGTAGACCATCCAGTTCCTGTTGAAGTTCCACGTGCTGTTCCTTACCCAGTTCCTCAGTACGTTCAAGTCAAAACTCCAGTGCCTCAACCGGTTCCAGTTCCAATTCCTCAACCCTATTCGGTAGACACTGACTTTCAATCATTCCAAATTCCTCAACATCATCTCAAGCTAGACTCCCCCTTCGTTGTTCCAAGCCAGTCTGTTGACATTTCCGCACTTTATTCTACACCCACGATATCTGATTCTCTACCTTCCTTCCCATCTCTTCCATCACTTCCATCTCTTCCATCTTTTCCATCTTTACCGTCCATTCCATCGATTCCATCAATTCCTTCTCCCCCATCTAACGCTTCTAACGATGACAAGGAATCTGTCTCTGTCGATGCACTCAAAAGCCAATTTCAACCTTCCCCATCCCCATCACCATCACCGGCACCTGCACCTGCAGCTGCACCTGCACCAAGCTCGTCAAGCTCTGCGAGCGGATACTCATCTTCCCAGGAGTATAGCCAACCCATTGGCTCAAACGGTGGTTACGTCTACTAACATGACTTCGTAAAGATGAAAACTCCATGAAAAACGAAATTGCCCTATTTTCGACAGAGCCTAACCAGCACTCGTTGAATAACGAACCGTAGAAATAATTGTTTGAAAAAGACCATCAATGATTACCTTAGTCCGATTATTACCACCATAACAGACAAAGTCGTCAATTGCTGCTCAGCTAAGAGAAAAATTCACTGTGTAACCTCATGAGGACCTTAAACATTATTTTCAAAATGACTTCTTGACAAAGAAGTATTCTGAAGATGAAGCTGAAGAAAAACTCGAAATAGGAAGAAGATCTGATAAAATTTGATCTTTGACATTTTTATTGGATTATCGCCTGAGACGTGCAAACGGTTTTTTTGTAATAGGGATGAGAATCAAGGTAGATAAGTCAGATGAAAGGCGCATGATAATTTTTTTATACGTAAATAAAATTTCTTTATAAAAAACATAAATTTCTACCTAATTCTATTTTGATTCAATATTTGATATTTCTCATTTACTTTGTTTCATACTAAACTTACCACAAATGACATTTTTTTTCGGGATTCATATTGGATCCTTTTGGACAATTCCAGGCTTTGCTGAATTCGTGTGAATTTTTTAAAACTTCTTTAAGTCTTACGTGACCGGGACAGTGTGAATCGAGGAGCATCCATTTTAGAGAAGCCGGTGTATATGTTTCACACCACAGCTGAAATAAAGTGTCCATTTACGATTAGCTAATACTTCTCATTATCATACTAATCCGTTTGGTTTTGGATTGCTGTGTCATCTGCCACATTAAGTATATACTGTATAAACATTTTCACGCAAAACATTCATTTTGTTTATGGATGTTACAAAAAAAAAACGACCAAGGACAGAGAGGGAAAGGAAGTTATAGTTAGTATAGTATAGAATTAATATGCTGAAGATATTTAAGAAGAAATAACACGTAAAGAATCTTGACTCACATGAGCAAAGCCTAAAAATAGCAGCTGCTCATGAGTTAGATGAGTGAATCCCGGAAGAAGAGACTCTTGGCCATGTTTGGTCACCCATCTTCTATAAGCAAGGACAGCTTCTGTCAAACCACCATTATCCGCTATATTTTCGCCCAAGGTCAATTCTCCATCCACGTAATCGTCCACCTGCGTGAAAGACAATGCCAGTAGTAATAATAATAACAACAACAACAACAACAACAACATTGCGAGTGGCGTAAGTAGAAAAACAGGCCGGAAAGACATGCCTCTATTTAGACCTGTTCCCTCTTACGCCCATCAGAGAATCAAGAATTTAGATTATAAATTAAGAGTGATTTATAAGTAGGTAACTTAAATAGAATTTTACACTTAGTAAACATTACTACATAGGTTATATTCTGATGGAATTATTAATATAAAGAAAAGGGGGGAAATTCAAAATTTCAAAAATTAAGTTCACCTCCTTTTCATAGTAGCTACCATACTGCTCCACGAAGCATTCAGCTCTCTCTGTATATTCAAAAATAGTCATGTTGCTCCACCACTGTCTGAGATTCCCATCGCCGTCGTACTGGCGGCCGCTGTTATCAAAACCATGGGTGAGTTCGTGACCTAACACGGTACCAATAGCACCGTAATTAAGAGCCCTAAAAAACAAGGATGAAAAATTCTTTTAAAAAATAATCATCTTCAGCCAGAGATAAATAAATCGAAATAAGAAGACATCTTAAACTTTATTACGTCTCTTACTCGAGTCCCAAGTCATAGAAGGGGAATTGCAAAATCCCAGCAGGAACGGCTGCGTCCACGTCAAAAGGGAAAGGTGTCATTCAATCTGTTCGTTCGATCGTATTCTTTTTTTTTTATCTAATTTTGCAAACGGAAGTGGCAGGGGCACAGCGCGATTCTCGAAGATTCTCAGAAAGACGAAAAACCGGTTTACGCGTTTGGCAAATTGGCCTCCGCACGTTTAACTCGGGTTCCGTAATTGCGAGTTTGCAATGTACCTACTTATTTGGTTCGCCTGAAAGGTGTGAAAGGCGTTCACATCGGTGGGGTCGGTCGCCCAGCTGTCAAACAATAAAGCACAGACTCCGTTTACTTAAATTCAATAAAATTTCGTGTCTCACAAGATTCCATACGATTTTCAAAGACAACGAAACACGAACGTACTACGTTTCGTTGGCAAAATTCTCATCGTGAAGACTCTCGAGCTCGTATTGGCTTCTCAGGTTTACGATTTGCAGCATGTTCTTCAGAAATGCATCCTTCAGAAAATCTATCTAAAAATGAGTCAACTATAAAATCCAATTACCAAAAAAGTAATAAATAAAACCTGTACAATATGACTCGTACACCCTCATAGTATTCGTCTATCTCTCCTTCCTCGAACAGCCAATTCGGATACCCGATCACCGACGCCATCTTCTTATTCTTCTCCAAAGTCGCAATTTTCGTCGATCTGTCCATCCAGTCGGTACTTATCACCAAGGAGGCGAATGACTCTCGAATGTCCTCCACCATCTCTCGAACCTTTGGACCCTTCTCTTTATGAAAATCCGGATCCACAAACAGCCACGACACAGCCATACCTGAGGACCGCACGTTATTTGGCGTATCAGCAAATAAAGTTCAACTACATTCATATAGGAGAATAATTGACAAGAATCGTCGTTTGAAATAGTATTAAAAATACATAAAACTTGAAAAAATAACTACATAGTGTAAAACTGTAATAACATCGTATGAAACGTATCATGTGACACGCGATTCATTCATATCATATGAATCAAGGTCATATGTATAAATTACAGTAAATAGATTAAATGCTTTAACCATCGTTATCAACAATACCATATTTTCTGTTTTGCTGAAATAAGGACACGATCGAAGTTGGAATGAGTGCAAAATTCATAATTTCACTAACCCATCAGCTGATTGACAGCTCGTGCGCAATGAAGCGACCTGGAGTCAGTTATTTCCACGTCAATTAACAAAGATAAATGGGTCAACCATATTTTTCGAAGATTTTCCGAGGAATGTGGTACTACAGTGTCTACGACGACCCACCAGATAACAGTTTCTAAAAAAAAATCGATTTGTAAATATATATTCAATGTATATATAATTACTACCAACTCGTACCTAAGACTACTTCATCGGCCGCAGCTAACAAGACTGCCAATTTTTTTAAGTAATCCAGGTTACCAATTAGCACTCGGTCCTTGCTCGTAAGGTCCAATTGGGAATCGCCTTTGAAAAGTTCTTCAACGTACGGTCGCCATATTTGCCTTGGTGTTAACGTTGAGTTTGTTATTTGCACGTATTCGTCAGTCATCTTTTGAAGATCGTCAACGAGCATGTAATCCTCATCTTTGAGATCTTCATCGGAGCTTGTCTCATTGTCATCAGAATGAACCAACTGAATAAAGAATTTTCTTTATTTTTGAACTTTTCCGGTTTACGTGTATACTTACGTAATAAACGATCTCGCTTAGCTTGTAAATATTGTCAACTGTCTGTCTCAGTTCTTCGTCGCTTATATTTTTCATAGTATTAACAGAACAAGACTTTGAAGTTCCGTTACTGATAACGTCCTTCATAACTTCGTACATGTATATTTTTTCAGGACTCGAGAGTCCCTCTTCAGCGCCTTCAGGTACCTCTTCGACCTTACGCATGCTTTGCTTCACCATCTGCAGTCTTTTGTCCAATTCTTTGTCGCTTTGGAAATTATTTTAAATTAAGAAGTAATTTCATATGAAAATAATGATAATTAAAGTTATTAGATTTGTGTTAAAGGAAACTGTCTCACCTTGGAAGAGGACTGCTTGTATCTGGCGTGTCTAGGATTATAACATTCCTGCTTTTGTTTCTTGGATCGAGATATATTTCTAAACCGAAAAATATATCTCGTCCCAACTTTTTTTTAACCCTTGCCATCTGAACCAAAAAATTGCCAGTCCCGCCACTGAATGCAGCAGGTATTCGTGGAAGCCCCAAATCCTCAAGCAAATCAAAAAGTGGTGACAATCCCAAAGAATTCATTGAATCTGAAAGAATCGACACAGTAAATTCGTACCAAGTTTAAGTATCCTTTATCACTCTTGTCAATTTTACAAATAAATCAGTGTTAAACGAACCCACATCGTTGCAGCTCTCATACAATATTTTCGCTTGTTCGACAGCCCATGGTATTTTGGTAGTTGTATTTTTTTTCAAAAGATCTCGAATCGTCCTGGACACGCGTATGGAACGTTCGCTGAACCAGGAATTTGTTACACTGGATTCCGGCGTCGGGTGTTCCAATGGCCATCTACCACAAACATATCTAAAAACAATTTTGAAAATTGATAAAATAATATTCCATCACCCACAAAGGTAGCTTGCAATCAATCTCCGAAAAAAGTATACTTTTCAAAAAGCAAGGAGAACCTCTTAAAAAATATTACTCACGTGTAAAAATCATCGCAAGGATCTATAGACGTGTCCATAGATTCTTTCAAACTAGCAGCTAAGTAATGCAAATTTAATGTAAGAATGAATAATCCACGTGATAATGCACTATCTGATCGTCTTATAGCTTTAGATAATTGTTTCTCTATATTCTTACCTATTCTAACGCAATTTTCAGTGTGGCATTGATCCAAATTCCGTTTCGATTTCATATCTAAAACATAGGTAAGCACTATAGAAGCGACAATCGATATACCAGAATAAAAGGAAACCCTTAAGAAAAATAGTCGTACATTCTAACAATAAAAACAATAATTTAATACGTACAAAGGACAGAAAGTAATATCACGACCAGCAATAGGATAGCTACGAGTAAAGCTAGAAAACTGGTAAGTAAACCGATAGGCTTTTTCCTCCTCTTAAAACTGAAATATAGAGCATCGATTAATATAAACTATATCGATTTTAAGAAAAATGTCTCTGCATGGAATTAATAAACTTTTTCTCTATACTTATTACGTATCAGTCATCAACTGTCTCTTACTACGTATCCCTTGATTTAATTGGAACTAAATTTGTCTCGCTGCCGACAGAGTACACTGAGAGTGCGTCATTTTCTGAAATTCAAAAAAAAATTTCAAAATACCTTTCTGCCTATCGTTAAACTAAATTTCATATATGTATAAATTTAAGCTGTCCACATCAGTTTACTAAACAATCACTACGTTACAACAGCTAAAAATGTTAATTAAAATCGACACCGTGCCTGGTTGTTGAATGCTTGTTTGAATTTATTTAAACATTAATTTAAATCCTCTGTCAATCTAGAATTTCCTAAAGTCAACGGAATCGTACACGAATACTCACTGTGTTCGTTGTTCATGCTGAATGGCCCAACGACCGGATCGAACTGACGACACTGAACATCGTGGCTGGACAACCGAGTGTCCATACATTCACATTTTCCCGGGGTCAGTGGTTCTCCGTAGTCAATTATTCTTCAGTCTTCTTCGATCGTCAAGTTTTATAGTCCCGGCAGATAAGAATCGCGTGATATCCCAAAAGGACGATGAATCGAGTACGTACAAGTCGTAGATACAAGTAATGATAAGAGGTACGTCAAATAGTCTTTCTCGATAAAAATTATTATTTCGGACATGTAAGAAGTACTATGACACGATTACGTATTCGCGGTACAATTTACTATGAGAAATAAAAGAACTAAAGAATTTTTTATTCATAAGGACGACGAAGTGAAGAAACGTTATTTTTTCATAATGCTCAAACAAGTTTTTCTTGTAGATTGAGTTTTATGAATGATATATGTACACAAATTGTGTACGTGTTTATACCAGTTGGCATATTCGATCAGCAATTGGCGTACAGTACAAAGCTTGAATCGATTGTTTAGTAATGACTAATTCATCAGTTTTGTGGTTTGCGACCTTAGACTTTGCGAAGTACAGTTAGAATTGTAATTATTAAGAACTATATTTGTTTGACAAAGTGGACAAATATTACTTGGATATAAAGTCTCGTATTTTCAACATTACACGTAATAATTTTGTGTCTGATTGTCAGGTGATAAGGATCAATGCATGATGACTTCGTCCAACTGATAACTTATAAACAAGTCCGTCTTGACTATACGTGTCTGGTTAGGAATAAAAAAAAACACGTTATCTCATCCATGGTAGTATAATTTGTCTTAAATAAATGTTTTCCAAGTGACCCCATTTGTTATTTCCCAAATGTATTTTTATGCTCGAAAATTAGTATGCATGCCTACCTTTCCACTAAGTGCTGTACAAACTGCGCCTGTGAAAATTTATATCTGCCGATCAAAGTCCTGACTGAAATTGTATATGGGAAATGGATATCTACAAGACGCATGCTACGTCTATTCAGGTAATTGCTAAGCTGTAACTTGTGCTGCAAGGAATAAACCGCCTTCGGGCACATTCTTTAAATCTCCTTTTCCTTGCGCTACATTCTACGTTCTGCAAATGGGCGTAGAATCAAGAAACTGTAAATGCATAATCATTTCAGCTTGATTTATGTTCAGTTCCAAAAAGAAAATCTTTCCTATAACTCGCGTATCTACGATACCTGAAAAGAAACGTTGGCAGAGTTACTAGAGATTAATTTACCACCTGAAACTGCCTCTGGGAATGCAGCAAGTCGCGTTAACTTTAGGTGGTAGAGCTACACCTGACAATAACTCCATATGAATCTGATACTTGGCCTGTTACAGAAATAAAATTAATTAAGGGCTTGGTCGTTGACACAGCCGTGGAGACTCCATAAGAAATCGTATTTTTGTCTGCTTTGCACAAATTAAACATTAGTAATGGTGTCCATGACTGGTACAGTATCAAAAAGAAAGAATTAATTAAGGGAGTAGGCTCAGTCGTAGACACAGTAATGGACACTCCATAGAAAATCAGATTTTCGTCTCATTTGCACGCATTGTACATCGGTAGTAGGTCCACGACTGCTACAGAATAAACGATCGGACCCAATAATTTATATGAAAAAAAGGAACCAAAATAAATATAAAATAATTAATAATAACTCGCAGAAATTTTATTCTTGAACAGACTATCGATAAAATTGTACCTCAGTGTTTCCGAAATTGATAATTCACGTAAAATATCACGGCCTAAAAAGTATTGATAAAAATTTATTTAAACGTTTCATCAATCATGAGAATTGTCAAATGAAGATACTGGAAATAGAAACGAACACTATCAATTATGCAAACTGTGATAATGAAAAAAAAAAAGATCGAGTTGACACGTGGATGGCTCCACTACATCAACACACTACGTGCTCCTACATCAAACACGGAAATGTATGACTCTAGGTCATTATGGAACACGGTTAACGTAAACGTGTGTTTGGAAAACACGTTTCCTTGGTAACTTCAAATTGATTTGTATCCCTTAGATACTTAACTGACACAGAATGGCTAAGTGCTTGCTGTTTGCATGCCCATAACATTAAACATGATGACGTTAATGGATGCCATTACGAAAGAAACAACAAACCGGAAACGGAACTCGAAGTCCTAGGCTACTAATTCTAAGTGTAACTTCGACACTATTTGAAAACCGAAACTAACTCATATCTTTCCATTGGTTAATATCCTTCGTAAATTTCGTATATTTTTATGTTAAAACTTCGTTACCAAAGTACGTTCATGATTAAGCTAAGTTGTTTCCCCGTAAATCTCTTGCACAGCACTCAGACTGATCTGTAAATGAATTTTATGGCACCTAATGAGGCTCCAATCATTAGGAGACTACAGCTAACAGTAATTGCAAAAACAAACTTCTGGTTGAGTAAAAGCACCCGAGATACCTGATTTAAAAAAAAAAGAGTGTCTCTTGATTCCCTTCAACGACGCTTATGGTATTTACTGTAATTATTGAAAAAATAATTGTTAAAGTGGAATACACATATGGGTATGAGTAAAACTATGATTATCCATTTTATCACAAGACATAAAAATTAAATTTTATTAGACAATAAATTAAAATGTGAAAAGGGGGATCGCATAAGAACAAAAAAAATATACAATAGGGCTCTGACGCTGATGCGTGGTGTCTTCTTCAATATCACATGCCGCACAAGAAGAATACACAGAGTGTCGAAAGGACTGAGTAGAGGGGGTGTA
Source organism: Cephus cinctus (assembly GCF_000341935.2). Lineage (NCBI taxonomy): Eukaryota > Metazoa > Arthropoda > Insecta > Hymenoptera > Cephidae > Cephus > Cephus cinctus. The sequence continues at coordinate 198,473 of NW_014333690.1, read as the reverse complement.
GAAAAGAGAAATAGATTTTTTAGTTCGAATGCCAGGTCTGTGGCCCTTGGACAGTCCATCGATCGCCGAACTCATTCCCAGTTCATTTTCACCTTCTAAGATGTCATTTTCAAATTTTCATTGCGAATTCCGTAGTTTTTCGAGATGCTCTATAGAAACGTCGCGTTGTTTACCGATTGTATTATTCTTTCCTATGAGATGAACTAACAACGAGTGAATTTTTGCTCGCTGATATTGCTCGACTCCATGTCTTGTCAAAAGAGCATCTGAGAATATCATATAAAACTATACAGATTATTTCTACTTCGCACTATTCTAGAAGGGAGCTGCGAAATAGCTCAGCAGGACCAACCATGAACCACCATGGACCAACGTGAACCAGCAAGTTCAGCGATCAGCCTGTAGAAGCTTGATCTACCATGGATGAACCGGAGCAGAAACGTGGACTGGCTTAGCAACGACGGCATGCTTGGCGTATACTGGGGCAGGTTCTGGGGCGGCGACCTCAAAACCTATTAGATGTGGAGTATGGATTTTCACAGGTCCCGTAGGCAGTCTGACCGACTGAGTATGAGGCACCTTGATGTTCAATGGCTGAGGATGTAGAGGTGGAATCGGAGCTGGCTGGGGCACCTTTATGACTTGCTGATGGACAGCGACAGGGTGAGCATGGACTATCGGTGCAGCTGCAACCTTCACGATTGGAGCTGCGTAAACCTGGATATCGGTAAAAAACATTGTGCATGGTTAATAATTTGTTTTAATAAAATTTCATTACTGCTTTTAGCCTTTCAAAGGAGATGTATAACTAAGTCTAAGGGGAGGACCATAAAACTTTTCAATCACACGTACTGATACCTCATCGAATCTGATCTTACTTGCTTCCCTTACAATTAGTATTTTAATTTTACCTGATGATGTCCTACTGGCGCAGAAACGTAAGACTGATGTTCCTGTACGTACGGAACGACGTGAGGAGCCGAAGCGTAGGAAACCTATGTTTTTCAGAAAAGTATGTTTGTACTAATTGACTATTTCGACACCTCAAACGTCCGAGCACTTCGACGGTTGAGGTTATGTTTGTAAGACGTGGCATTAGGAGCACGATCACTGGCAGTTATGAGTCGAGTGGTTAAAAATGTCCCAAACGTACCGTTTAAAAGTCTGGGTTACGTATTACAATATGATGAAGAAACTAGAAGTCAGATTGGACCAGGTCCAAAAAGAACCACCACTACGATTCAAAGAAACGCGTTTACGATATGAAGATAATCCAAAAGAATGATTAAATCCTAATAACTCTATGATCAAATTAGGTATGAAACCAAAGTGGAATGGTCGTTACGATGCATGGTACAAATATTCTATGTAAACCTACGTATTAATCTGTTAGTTAATGAAATTAATTGTATTATAAGAATCGTTCGTTACCTGATGAGATGATGCCCAAGGATCAACATACCCAGGGTGCGCCCTGGCGGCCATCACAACAGCGAACAAAACAATCTGTAATGAAAAATACAACAGATACAAAAAACGTTTTTAGAAAAAGTTACAGTTTCAACAATTTTCAAATTTACACACAATAGGTACTCGACGCTAATACAGTAAATTAACAAATGGACCAAATGTTTACATAGGATCCCAAAGTGCTATTCTAAAAATTGTATGTTACTATATTAAAATCATAAAATGGAAAATTCAAATTGTACAGATAACGTCGTTTTGACATTTCGAGCAGATACAGACTCGGACCAATCTCACGATTTGAGTGATAGCAACAAGCAAATCTCTGGAGGAACTTACAGCCAGCTTCATGGTGGACGGTTTTTCTTGTGCGATACACTGGAAAATACTACGTGTCTAAGGGGCAGCACCGTTTGCTTTTATAGTGAGGCCCTGCCCAAGTCTAGGTAGATAGAATGAAGCGGGGGCTAGCGGAATAGCGTATAGTGTATTACATCCAGACCCCTTTCACCTTACCGATCGACCCTTCGGTTCTCCTTCGGAGGCCACTACCCGGGGTACTTCGCTTCCGGATTACGCAGTAGCCGCCATACCGATGCATTAAGATGCCCAAGATGTTCGGGAAGAACATTTTTAACGTCAATTTCATCACTTAACGGACTTGGTTCAGGATCCATCATGATGGTTGATCTACTTTATAAAATTCTCACCTTGGCATCGTTTACTAAGCAGTCTCTTTGCACCTCCCTCTGGTGCATGTGCTCCTTTTCGAGAAAACTAGAAGTTTGCATGATACGATCTTAGCTAACGTGCCCTCAAACTGCAACGTACGTCAAATACAATTTTTGTTGCGTTAGATCGTAACAAATTATTTGTCAATGGAATTTAACATTTATACGACTGGTTGGTAAAATTGAATCTATGATTATTTCACAATGGTGATCATTATTCATAATTATATTAAGGAATACGTAAATCAATCTAGATATCAGCGTACCAAATCTCTAATATTGTCATATCAACTCTCGTTATGCAATTACTATGATAAACATGCCATATGATATTATGATAAATGTACCGTATATATTTATGATAAATATTTATATATGAAGTTATTCCGTAGCGCCGTACCAACAGAAGTTAACCCGTCCACTTGATTTTTATAGTAAGCAAGTTTTATTAGTGCTACAGTTCTTGATAATTCAGTATAACATGTATTTGTAGCCTTTCAATATAATTCTAATATAATAATATATACTTTATTGGAAGTAACGAAAAAATCATTTGCTACTATATTTATTCAATACAACATATAGAATTTATATAAAGAGCAATAATAAATGACAAGTCTTGGTACTGAAATTATAAAGTAAATAGTCAATAAAATAATCAAAATATTAATCAATAAATAATTTTGTTCATAATTTAATAATATCAGCCACTTAAATCATTTGTTTCATTAAACCAGAATTTCGTTTCATAAAAATAACTTTTATAATTAAAACTTAAAATGACCATGATAGGCAGCATTATACATAACACCAATTGTCGTATCTCAACTGATTACATTTTTAGCATTATTATCAATGCATGTAATTATTTAACGAAATATATCAATAATATGGATGGTATTACAAATAAGATTATGGTTCTGGATCTGTGCGTTCCTCCATCGTCAGCGACTGGAATAAATTTTCGAGATATTACCAATTACTTTGTAAACCAATTACCTTGGCTGTTGCACAACCCACACTTTTAAGACACCCCAGTGCGCGGATGTTAACGCGCGAGGATAAAGTTGCAAAATCTGGAAAGTTGAACGATTCCTATTATTTTGTAACGCGTCAGTTATGCTTGGATTACAGACCGTTGACCCAACAAGTATATTGTCCATGTGAGACGCAGAAATAATATTTTTCTGCACGCCTCATAAACGACACGCTCCACAGAACAAATGTAAAGTCAAAATGCATTTGTATTACAATCACGAGGAATTGCTGTGAATAAAGCAGCCATCCCTAGACCTTGTTTGCGTCATTTGACATAATTCATAAACAAGTGGATTTCCATGTATAATATATTGAAATAGTAAGTTAACATTCGTAGAATCGAATAAACAAGTCAGTAACACCAATAAGGGAGGTTGAATAACTTGATCATTATATTCTTACGATTAATGACGATTTGCATTTATCACTGTGAATATTGATTTAAAAATTTGAAAAATTTCAAGGCGACTCGATCTGGAATCTGACGATATACATATGTCACCAATAATCTATAACCAAGCCCCTTGAACATAGTTTAACGCGTACCAGATAAACTCAACCACTTGCAATTCCACATATATCCATAGCAGGTATCCCAACTCCAATGCGATGTAAGAAAACAAGCCATGCGGGATAATAAATATCAAGATAAATTCGTATAGGAGTGATGACTTGAGGTAAAGGATTTGACGTAGTTTAACCTTTTTGAGGAGTGCAAGAGGGAACAAGGTACACGGACATTATAGAATTGATTTGATTTAAAAAAAAATTTTTTTTGCCACCCCCTTCCTTCATCCTCGTTACTTTGCTAGAATGTCAATGAGTGACACCCATTTATTTTCAGTAAAATTAAATGAGTCTGCGATTAGCTGGTTAGGTTCTAAGACCATGTGCTCCAGATTCGAATCCCAAGGATGGCGATTGCGAGACTCCTGTGGGCCCCGAGGCTACACAGATTCCCATATCTGCGAGCCAAGCCAACACTAAAGTCTAGAAAGTAAACTCCCATCTAAACTACGCCTTGGTGCTGGCCATTTAATCCTTTAATTATAGACTGCATGGTCAGTCACGTGGCCAAGGAAGGTTCTCCCTTATTTCAGAATCCCTGATTTTTTAGCTCCCTTGGCTTAAGCACTGCGCGCTCAATCTGTACGTATCGGATGTATCGAAAAACCTGTAATAATTAATACTATTTTACTAATCTGGCATCTTATCTCGTGCATCTTATACACGGAAATTACAGACCATGTATCTTCAAGGGTGATCGAATTTCATATACATAAAGAGTGCACGAGTCTGTTTCATTGGTTCCCGATATATGTCACAGATTGCCGGTAGTCAATGCTGCACAGTTACTGTTATCGGATAAAATTACATGTGTCACCATTTTCTGTATTTCTGTGGCATTTATAAAATCCCTTGGAACAAGATATAAATCAGAGTCGCCACCCTTGAAGCGAGTGACATTACGAATGTCAAAGTGAAATAGCAATGGGGAATTCCCAGAATAGCATAATGGTCTTAAGGTGTATGGAAGCGTCGTGCTCAGACTTATTATGAATCCTTCGTTAATCGGCTTAAATACACGACCATTCAATTCCACTGCAATTATGAAGTGTACGTGCAGCAAGAACAAAAGTCCCCGTCGCCAAAGACAATAAAGTCAATATTGTTGAACAGCGTGAACAGCTGAAGTATCCGAGGCTGAACATTGATCGACAAGAGACTTTTTTTACAAGGTGCGAAAAGGGTTAGCTTGGTCATAACGTTACCCCATAGTTATGCATATGGGAGCGTCTCGACTGAAGTACGTAAAATAAGTATCCCGTACCTGTACTTGGTATTTCGAAGAAAATTCCGTAGCAGCGAACGTACCTTCCTCGAACTTTCATGAGGAGCTCCCGTTTCGCAGATCATAATTTGTCCGGAAGACTGTGTGGATAAGTTTTGTGGCAGCACCATCGCGCGGCTCCGTGAAATACAGCGCCAGCGTCATTACAATGTAATTCGTGATCGCAATGTTTAGCACGGACGGACGCAGCTCATACTTTCCACGCGAAAGTACGAACATTACGCGTCCCGGAAGAAAACATGGCGGTTTGACGTAATGGGAGCGGTGCCTCGTAAACTTCTATAATTCGGCTCGTAAAATTGCGCGATTCTCTTGTGCCGCTGCGCATTTGGAATCCTTTGGATCTTACGTGGCTGTAATTTCAATCTAATGTAATTGGAGGTCTTATGCGCTGATACTAATGGTAGGGTACTGTTCGGAGCAAGGACGATTTTCAATGGAACTGGTTCATCGAAGCTTGTTGCAGGTTACCTTTACTCGCTCGTTTTCCAGTCGCTGAATCATGGAGACAAGAGTAATCTACTCTCCATGCGCTGAATCTTCGAGAGTCGTATCGAGGTATCGAGTGTAATGCATGTACGACATCCGTTGTGCAATATCATGATGCTGTACTGTATCTGTACTGTACCAAACAGCGGACCGAATGACGGCACGATTTGAGGAACACTAATTATTTTTAGAAAGGGGTCGTAATCGCTAAGAGTTACCTGGTTTATATTTTATCGAGGAAGCCGGTAGTGTTTCAAATTTTTCAAGAATGCTTGAGAGTAAGACTCAAAGAATTAAGCATATAGTCACGATGACTTTGACAATCGATATGATGTTTTTTCATCATTTTTAATTTGTATGAAAAAAAAAGGTTAGGCAGTAATGGATTAAGCAGCATGTTAATGGAGATTTGATTAATAAAAAAGCCAAGCAAATTTGTATAAATAAAAATGTAAGAATTGCGAAACAAATTTCAAATTATTGACCAACTTCAATTTTCTTTAATAATATGGGCAGTGAAAGAGCTATGTATAAAGTAGCTATATGGTAACTAAAATTAAGCAACTCACGGTACTGCTGCATTAGTACTCTGCTATTTATTCAAACAACGAACTTTTTTTTTAACGATGGCATAGATTTAACTTGTTTAGCAACCATTGCATCACCTGCATTGTATTGGGTTCTAAGTTGATTGCTGGTAAAACGTAATGCAAAAGTGAAGTCTATGTATGATTTTGTACAACACGAGGAGAGATAGGAATAATAAAATTAAAATATATTTTACTGTTCAGTAAATACTTCTATAACAAAATTATTCATTAATACAAAATGATTCAGATGCATGGTTCGACCTTAAAAATTAAATTGACAGGTTAACCACAGTTGACGTGAATCTCCTGAATAACTGTCTAGGATCATTAATATATACGGAAATTCATCGAATGATTAAATAATTATGGAAACAAGAATTAAAATTAAATCGTATTCAAATGTACGAAACGTTCAAAGTAATGATAACGAGATTATGTTTTGCAAAATCTGTTCTTCAACTTTTGTAATTTTTCTATTTATCTATGTATTTAGGTGTTGCTTATAGCTCGACTTATTTTATTAAATTGGCTTTATTCCCCAGACCAAGACGATTGGCAGATTAGTACCTCGTGGAATGGAATTAGTCTGCATTGATGCACAACAGAATGGTGTGTTCTAAAACTTATTGCAACTGCTCTGAATATTATGCTATCTTTTTTTTTCTATGATATACCTAACAAAGAGTCAACGATTTTCGCGGTTGTCCCAATAAGTTTTTGAACACACTCACAGATGGAGATACAGAGGCAATTGCAAATGGCCGCCACGTCAAAAAATCACATCATAGAAAAACAAAAGTTCCACATTTCGTGTATTTCTGTATTAGCCTAATTTTCAAGTATAATTGTGTACGTAAATATTATCAGTATGTTGTCCGTAGATAGCAACAGAATGCTTCATGAAGAAGTGAGTAAAACTCTGTATACGAGATTATTATTCTACTCGGAAAAACATGTGAAATAAGGTTATCTAACGTATTTCTAAAATAAATTTACCGTGAATTGAACAGTTTGTATCGATTTTGACAATAGGTTTACAGGAATCTTTATAGATGAATTTAATTTTCAAAGCATCCCAAAAATATTTCTTAAATCGAAGTAAACAATACTCTAAATTTGAATTTATCTCACACGTGTTTGAAGATAACTTCCACATGTTTAATATTTTACAGAATATTATTAACCACCCTTGCTCAAGGTTTAAATGCCATAACCTTCTTAGTTCCATATTTATACTTTTACAAACATGATAAATCTGATGATTTATTTAGAAATTCATTATTTTCATTAGTTATATGCATAAAGTGATAAGATATGACTATGTAGGATGAGGCTAGTGAAAATGGATCAGATGAGTATCCAAGGATACCTGTGTCGTCGTTGGATGGTCGTAAAGAATGGACTTACACAATGCGACGAAGCATGCAGGTACAAAATATGTACATAATATTACATATGCAGGTTGATATCAATAATAGTACTTATTTGAAGCTTTGTTGCAGTATCGTTAGATCCGAGTAGAAAGATTTCGATTCTATATTCAACCGAAAATGTTTTTGATGTACCAGGAGGTAGTCCCAGGTCTGTACCTTGGCCCATACAGTGCTGCAAGCCGCTCAAAATTGCAATCTTTACTGGAGCATGGCATAACTCACATAGTTTGTGTTCGACAGGACATCGAAGCTCACTTCATAAGACCAAACTTTCCTGACACATTTAAGTGAGTACTCCCTGCAACTATGTCTATCGTTTACATATTAATTTAATCTATGAAAGATATTTGCGTGCAACTTACAGATATCTAATATTGGATATTGCTGACACTGCCACAGAAAATATAATCCAGCACTTTCAAAGGGTAAAAACTTTCATAGATGAAAGTTTAAAATCTGGTGGTCAAGTTCTAGTCCATGGTAATGCTGGTATTTCTAGATCAGCAGCATTGGTCCTAGCCTATGTTATGGAGACATATGGTCTTACGCAAACGTAGGTTTACATTTATTTGACATGATAAAAGGCTGCATTTAATTCAACTCACAAAGCAAGATGTTACAGGGAAGCATATGCAATAGTACAACAAAGAAGATTTTGTATAAATCCTAATGAAGGTTTCATGGCCCAATTAAGAGAATACGAACCAATATATCAAGCACAAAAGACTTTGAGGAATGGACAACAAAGTTCCGCAAGACAACGAAGCAAACGGACTATCCATCAAATGGATGCAGAACGTAATGAAGACAGATCTGATGCAATGGATAGTTGATAACCGAGATCTAAGTACCAAAGTTACCAAAAGACTTACCATAGACTAGCAACATGAACTATAGGCCTGAAACAGGTAGTGTGTTGGTTACCACCATCTTCCTCAGTACACTGGACTATGAAATGTATATCCTTGTAATGATGGATATACCAATGTAATATACTAATTCCAATGAGCATCTCTTCAGAGATTGTAAGAAAAATACTTTATATGGGAAATTAAGTTAAAGATTTTTATAGTACTCATGTGCTCGACTTTAAACCATGTTACCAACGCAGCTTCAAACAAAATTCAAAAGCTTCAAGTTTCTTGGTACCTCTCCTACAACTATCTTTATACATTTAGAATTGTTCAAGAATAACGCATTGCCTGAATATAGTCCGTCCATATGGTTTCTATGATAGAACTAACTTCAGTTAGTGCGTCAGTCCTGAATAACACTTATATGTAGAACGCATCTTTTTACAAATGTCGAAAAAAGCTCATCCCTTCTTGGATACTCTATTTTTTATTTATTATTCGTTTAAGTTGTTGTTAATCACATGTAATAAAATACATATGATATTTTCAAGTTTCTGCGTCTTCTCAGTCACCGACTGATTATACCAAATAATTATGATTAGTATCGTATGCCCAATGTTAGATAAAGTACATATATTTATTACATTTGATTATGTGAACTTTAGAAGAATTCATTATCATTTTAAAAGCCATATCATAATTGGAATAACCTATCTCCTATGCTTATAAGACTCTCGTCACATTGTCGTTAGTCTTATACGAGTTTTGCAGGAATGAAAATGCATATGATGTCATTTTTATTCTCGTCTTGTAACTCCCATTTCACGGTAACTGATACCTTAAATAGAAAAAAAAAGTTATGATTATAAGACTAGGAAAAAAAATAGTAACTTGCGGACCACGCATTTCTTATTGATACATCCAGAATACCTTGGGATATTTTTTATATATAGGTAAGGTTGCTTTGTAATTGTATAATTTGCCTGTTTGCAAAGGACAAGTAATGCCAGAATCAGAATTGGCACAGGCGTCAGCATTTGGTATCGGAAATGGTACGGGGATGTCCATCAAAATACCGTGCACTACCGTGTTCACGTTTGAAATGTCTCGATCTATAATTTTAGGATATTAGTTCATGCAAGAGCCCGTAAAAGAATAGGTGCAAAGTAAAAAAAAAAGCGATAACTCGCCTATCGTGAAGGCAATGTCAATGGTTGCGTTACTGCCTCGCCTCAAATTGCATGTAGAGGCAGTCTCAGTACAGTTCGTCACAGACACTTGTGTAAAGTTGCCTAATTTGGAACCTGAAAATAGAAACATTGAAAAGAAAATGCTAAATTGAGTATTATGTAAGCGGGATAGAACAAAAAATCAGCATTGCATGTACAATTAAATTCTGGGTTTATATTGCTATACTAGGTGAAAGACTATAATTCATATATGTAGCAACGAATTATACAATCGTTTCAATTCGCATATTTTAGAATTCCTACCTAATAGCACTAGTTGTGTAACATGAGTACTGTCATTTTCATTTTTTACTTTTCAATCTGATACGAAATTTAATCTTCACGATATACATATACGTAATAAACGTAGTCTATTGTTGATAAAATAAAAACAACGCGAAGTATGTATAACCTTTGTGAAAAAGCATATTTTATTTGAGTGACGCGTTTTTATAAAACAACACAGAAAATGCCTTTAGAATTGAGAACCTCTAATGAAACTGCATATCTATTTATTAAATGACTGTTTGTTACTGAACAAAAAAACAATTTAAGCAATACGTCGTTTGCGCACGCAACAGGATACCGCATGAGGGCATCAACGAAAGTATCTAATAAAAAAAAATACAATTTATAACGCGCTTTATCAATGCTATCATTCATTTTATATATTCTTCATAAATATAAAAAGATAACCTTTGATTTGATGCAAGTGTTGTTTTTTGAAAAATCGAAAACTTAATTTATACTATACTACGTTATGATTATCCCTTAAACGTCTTAGCGTACAAAACTATATCACAGAACAATGCTTTATAGTGTTTGCATGAAAGAAGGATCTATGAGAGAAAGAAATATTAAAACTGATTCAAGTTAGTGCAAATACGTGCATATTTAATCAGTTCCATGCAGTATAAAAAATTGTAGAATTTATATAATTTAATCCACAAGTGAATTTTACGGCCTGAATAGTACATCACGTAATTATCTCTATAGTTATTATAACACACGGTCTAATGCATTCTTTCTACTGTTAAAAATACTTAAAAGGGGAGAGTAAACGTGTTAATTTCACTTACCGCAATCTATAAAAGTAGCGTTGTTTAATGCAAAGATGCACAAAAGGACGACTAAAATTTTCGTATACATGTTGCCTGTGTAACTTTCAATTCTCAATTGAAACTGATGTACAGAATGTGACGCTGTAAAATATTTCCACAAGACAACGTGATTCATGCACGACATGTATTATCGGCAGAGAAACAATTTGGCAGATATCAACATACCACAAACTGGGTTTCACGTCACACTAGGTTAGAACGCTGCTTCATTATACGTTGCTTTTGACAAGATATTTGTTGTTAATTCTATTTAAACGTTAATTGCCTTTGACTGATGATATTTATTTTGTCCAAACTTGTCACGTGATGTGATTATCGTCTATACCGACTGGGGTATGTTCGAAATGGCCGTCCGAGGACCTTTGTTCTCTTTTAAACCTTATCTTAGCACGTGGTTAAGACAAAGAAGAGAGTTGTCCCAGACGAACACTCCGTACCACTATGAAAGTACCCCTATCAGCCTATAAAACAAGCAGCGTCCTTTGAAAATTAAATGAGATATAGGATTCACTTTCATTTAAACAATAATGATTATCTGAATTTAATAATAATAAGATACTTATATAAATGTTCAATGACGTGAATGTCAAAAAAGAATTCTATATGACAGCTTACAGTCGACTAATACGTTGTAAATTTTTGGTCGTTATATTACAAACTTATAGAGGCAAGGTCAAAAGATATTAGTATACAGATGGATCGTATAAAAATCATATAAAAGTTATGTTAATCGCATTAGTTTATTTAAAAAATTTTAAGTGATGAAAAATTGTTGAGGGGAACTTTGTTCCTTCATATTTATTAATATTGTCCCGTGAAACATAATTTGCAAGTCTCTTTTTCGTAGTTTATAATTTGGCGCCCTGATGAATGCGAATGGCGTCGTGGCGCTTCCACTTGCTTCCACTGCAACGTCAGTCGTTGCGGATGTGACGTTTGCTATACGCTGTCCACGTAGCTTGTAAAATTGTAATTGAGTGGCTTATACACACGTCAAACAGCACTTCGAATAGTGTTCTTGAACTGTACGCAAGGTAAGCACAAATTTTGAGTAATCATACAACGTGAATCTTTATGTTGCGCTATTATCATCGACTATCTTTTTTATAAAATTGTCAAATGTTATTCGTGTAACCTAAAAATCTTAAGAACATTATTAAATGTTCTACGTACGTCGAATTTAGAATAGATGTACCATATGCAGTTAGTATATATAGCTTAGTGCTTTTTTAGGTTCTACTGCGTAATATTTGCATAAGTTGGAAGGTACTGTATTGCAAATATTTAGGATATGCAAAAACAAAAATGTTGCATCAAAAAATGGTCTATTTCACAATGTTCAGGGACAGTTACTAAAAGCATGGATACGCATTGGGAAATGGTTATACGTTTCTTAACGTTTATTTATTTGGTTGCAGAACTTCATTTCAGAAAATGGATCAAGTGACGAAGCTTGTTGAACCTGGTCGGCAGTTTGCCAAGGATAGTATTCGTCTTGTCAAAAGGTGCACCAAACCAGACCGGAAAGGTACAAAACTTGATACAACTTTACAATAGTTGCTGTATTAATTAAAAATCCAAGTTTAATCTTTATTCTCTTTTAGAATTCCAGAAGATAGCTATTGCTACCGCTATTGGATTTTGTATAATGGGATTTATAGGATTTTTCGTTAAACTAATCCATATTCCTATCAATAACATCATTGTGTAAGTATATTTATGAATTATGACAGTAATTTTGATTTGTCTTGTAGTAACATATTTTCAAATGTGTTAATCATTTAGTAAAATTCCAACAGTTGTAGATAAATTGAATGAAGATTTTTGTTTTTTGCAGGGGTTCATAAACCAATATGAAGAAATTATTTATTGTTAAGGAACGTTAAGATTACTTCCCTCATCCAAATCCATCACTTTTCAGTCCTTAAGTTTATTTATGACTCAAAATTGTATATCATTTGGAATTGATTGTGATTGAAATAGTTGCGAAGATGACGTGTGCATGATGTTATGAATTTTGTAATAAAATAGAAATGGTTGAAAATACAATAGACTTCAGTTCTTTTATTCTAAATTAATAATTTTAGTAGTAAATGCACAAGTTATTTTTACTCATCTAGATTCTTAAGTGATTCAATTACACATGACACAATTATTACTTTAACAAAATATTTTATTAGAAATCTTAGTGACAGTTATTAAAACAAAATAAATTTCACTTATAAAGCATATAACAAAATACTTCTCTAGTAATTGTATGGAAATATAACTGTATTGCATATTTAGGTCATATTTAAACGGTTGTTAAAACTTTTTCTATCGATTCGATTTTTTTTTTTACTTCCCTATTCCGCTGTCCCCACCCACTAATAGAAACTTAAGTAAATGCCGTTCGGGGTGTAACTTATTGCCGTTCTTCTTGACACTGCCAGTATTTGATGACAAACAAGAAAATCGAGGTACTGCTGTATTTTGCACTTCACATAATTTTGATGTTCCCTATATTTTCAATTAATTTCGTGACAAGTTTAAAAAGTATTATTTTATAGGTCAATTTTATTAATACTTAAGAAACAAGTTAAAGAACATTAAACAAGTCTGCAATGCATCTCTTTGCAACGTCAGAAAATTATTTAATCATAGGAATGATTCGTCTATACTGTAAACTATATATTTTCCCAAAGCATGTGTTCTTAAAGCAACGGAATCATTAAATAACTTTTATAATTTATTATCATAAATTTGGAGTTTAGAGAATTTTAAGTTGCAAGCTGCATAAAATGATTCTCAAAAATAAAAATTATATCACAATCAGTTCATAAGTGTACCAGTAAATTTTTTAGTATCTTAATATTCGATTCAAAGCAAGTATTATAGTATTATATTATATAGAAAAAAAATTGTACACGTGGCAATAAACATATCTTTGAATTGAACAATCGTAATGTATAATGTGCACTTTGGGCATTTGTGTATAAATTTTTAATAGCACAACTTGTAAAAAATTATGTAAAATGTACCTCCGAAAAAATTTTCATTGAATTTAACCCGAGCACTTCGTGACAAACTAATACTATCCGTGATACAATTACTGTCAAGCTCTGATAATGTTGTACACAGTGCAATATTTTATTATATGAGCAGCGCATGCAGAACACGCGCCTTTACGTTAAACAAATAGTGAATACACACAAATATGTATAAATTTTATCCTCCCCTCCCTTCCTATGCACTGAGAGAAATAGGGTACTACTTGCGATCACATATTTACAATATAAGTTTGTTACTGCGCTAGCTTGGAGATACTAAACAAGATTTACTAATGCTTATTATATGAATACTAGTCATGAGAATCATAAAAAGCTATGGATGAACTCAACGCATTGTAAAATGTTTTTAGGATTATTTTAATAACCAAGTGTTTATTATTACAATCCATTGTTATCGGGCGAAACATTCCACGTAATGGTTAAGTAGTAAATAGAATTTAAAATTTAAAGATGATAATGACAGAAATCTACAATGTTATAGATAGTCACAAAAGGTGCGTTCCACTTATCGCCCGCAACACTGCCAACATCGTTGTGTCTTTAAATATTAAATGTATTGGATAGAGAAACAACAATGTTGCAAGCGTTGCGAGCGATAAGTGGAACGCACTCAAAGCATTACACTCTAAAAACAATTTTAGATTTCAATAATTCTTAGCATCACAGATATTAAAAATAACGAATTGTATGTATTATGCAGAGATTGTGATATGTATGTACAATGTGATATTGTTAGCAGCAATAGTATCGCTAGATTGCATCGGATAATATATTTTTAATGATATAAATAGATATTTACGCTTAATATAATTAGTCCTATTTCTATACAAAATATGAAATATGTTAACAGGTAGTATTTTTTTACTATTCAGTAATATCTATTTCTCTCAGTATGGAATGAGATTATTCCGAAAGCAAATGAGTAATATAATAAGATACAATATAATAGAATAAATGTGGCGAGCGTATTTACTGGGATTTGTTTATAACTGTTGGTTATAGAAGACAACATCGAAAAAATATATACTTTTATGCACCCATATTACTGTAGAGGCAATAGTTACTTTTACGCAAGTTTTTAAAAAATACGTAGCCCTTTAATATAAATTAATTCTCATTTTTGTAGTGTTATACTTCTATGTAGTATCTTTTCTCTACATACATATAGTATAACAGTACTGCAGCACCATGCTCTTTAAATAAATAATTATTGATTTATCTACTACTGTCCTATATCAAAATTTCCTTAGAATATTGCAGACGAGCTAATCTCATATTTTTATATTTCAAAAGATATTAGCGTATACCATGTTGGAAACATATAGTTGTGTAAGACAGAGTGAAGTTACATTTTTAAAGTGCATCGATATATGTATATACATATATACAAATTAATTTTCCTTTACTGTGATGTCGATAGCACGAAATTCTACGGTGTTGATCTTTTGGATTCCACATCACAAAGGCACAATTAATTAAATATAACTGATCGAATTGATCACACTACATATTGCATTTGAAATAACGAAAAACAACCGTGAATGTTTTGATCAGCCATTTTTTTTAAAGAACCATTTTTTTAAAAAGAAAGAACACCTGAAACGTCTTTCGAACATATTTCATGAGATTCCGTAATTAAAGAGAATTTCATTATAAACATCTCATGAGCTAAGAGAGCAATGCCTGACGACACAATTAGTAGTGTCTACCCGTGCGAAGCAACAAGTCAGAACTAAGTGTCCTCAAATTGAAGCGTCCGCAGCTTTTTACAAGTGGTTACATTCCTCATTCTCATTCACAAGTAGCTTTGTGTGAGCGCTGTGTCACTACCAACTATATGTATAAGCGTAACCAGAGCCGCAAGCGAAACAAATTCAGTGGCCTTCCCTGCGTCCTTATTCAGCTCTGTTCATCTGTTCATATATCATGAATTGTAGAATTGCGATCGAGTGAAGGACGATCCGTGCGGATCTAAACCATTTTGAGGTTAACTATTTGAATGGCTGTCACTAAACAAAGCAGACACTTTCATCTCTCAGTGCGAAAACACTAGACCGCACGAAAACAATTCTATTTTACCGCCACCGAGCCTTTTTAACATTTCTATCGAATTCACGTGAAAAATTTCTTATTGTGTTTTCAGAGACGACACAGATGCTCATAAAGATGTCAAATCGAAGAATACGCCATACGTGGAATATGTATGCACAGGCCTCATTCAATGGGACAGGTTAAAAAATAGATGCTAGTGGAAAATTGCTGTTAACTCTTATATAGTAGTTCCGATTCCATTTTAATCAAAGTGTAAAATTATCGTTGACGTGTTTCCTCATGCGACGGTGTACAAGACGGTATATAGAGTCCGTCAGTCGACGCTTCTGACCGACCGTTGGTGACTCTCGGCATATCCAGCAGTCACGAATCGACACTGGATTCTGAAAACTATATTCACTGTTAGGGCGTTGTGTATTAGAATTAGTGAAACCGACTGAGAAAGTCATTGAGACGAGCAGAAAAGCAGGCTAGCGAAGGCAAGCAAGCGAGAAGGCAGTCAGCGAGGCAGGCAGGCAGGCAAGCAAGCACGAAGGCAGACAGCATCCCCTATATTGATTTCGTACTGTGCACCCCTCCCCTCCCCTCTCCACGTGTTTGTCTCCGTCTCTTACTCTCTCACGCAAACTCCCTTCTCGTTCTCGCGCAGCTCCACCTCGTCCATTCTGTCTTCCTCTGTCTCACTACGTCCTTCTCGCTTCAGCCTCCTCACGCTCTGTAAGATCCTCTCCTTCTCGCCCACTCGCTTCCTCCTTTTCGTCACTCTCACTCTATCCCTGTCTCTCTTTCTCTGTCTGTCTGTCTCTCTGTCTCAGCCGCTCTACACAACACTCGACTCTTCTCCACCCTCTCTCTGCAGAGAGAGAGTACGAGGCAGCTTCTACTATCCCCTACGCGGCGGCGGATCTCCACCATAACATCTCGCGGAAAATTATCCTGCCATCACTTGCCATGTCCGAAAGGGCGAGTGCCGCGAAGTGCGAGACGCTTTCGAGGTTACACGTAGAGAATTTCGTGGCGTGAGACACTGTGTCCTGGGTGAATCAGGATCGTGTGGTGGCATGACTGAATGTGTCAATAACGCGACTGTCATCGCGATTAGGGGGTCACCTCGGATATACGTCTGTGCAGCCGATTCGGTGTGAAACATGGAGATCAAGTCAGATCAGTGCAGTGCAACGGAAGATTACGATTTTCACGCGTCCAATCGTATTCCTACTCCCATCCATATTCCAAAATCGATTCGCATTCCCATTATCGTGAAACTCTCGAATCATACGATAGCGTCACACCTCCCCGGGAAAGACTTTTCAGAAAAATAGTTGAGAAATTTATAGCTCGATATTTTACGACGCGAGTGTAATTGTGCCCTTGTGACATCATTGTGAGACAGGATCAACACTCAACAGGGAGGTAATCAACGTGGTCGAGGAGCGGGCCGGTGGGCCGAAGATTGAACTCTTGAACGTGGCTTCGATAGGCGTGCTCATCGCTCGCGGACGTTCATACTCGGCTGCGGGACCTTTTGCGAGCTGAAAGGGAAGGACAGGTCCGGTAAAGGGAACGAGATAAGAAGAAATTGGCCGTAGGAGGCTTTGACGTTTCGCACGGGGATTGAAGTGAATTCGAGAAGTCGGGATCTCGAGGAAGAGGAAAAGGAGACAACGAACTCATATTGTTGGCCATCTTAGGAATACGAGAGAACAAGTGCTGCCGGATTCGTAGGAAATTCGAGTCTCGGATCGGATCGCAAGTTTTAGCTTCAGTGTCCTTCTGTGTCCGCGTTTGCGTGGGTGCGTCCATTTATTTTTTGTGCTCTTCGCGCTCGGGCACAGTCCAGAAGGTGACGAGCGTGAAGGAATACTCGGGGTAGCAATGGAGGAGAATGAGTCGAGACGTTCCTGGCGCGTGGTCACGACTCCTTCCTAATTCGAAATTAATGCGGCGCCGACGGACGGGATTAAAGGAAGAAACCATGGCTCTGGACACGGCCGAGATTCCATCCGAGGCCAAGATCGATAGGATGACGCTTCGTGGGAAATTTTGAATTCGAGAAGAAATCAGAAAGCTCGATTACATCGTAGAGATGTAGGGGGGCCCGTCATTGGGGCCCCAATGTGCCCGAAATCCTCCCGCCCTTTCTCTCGAACAAAATCATCAGTCATCGAGGATTTTTCGATTTACAGCAGACGCTCGCCGTTAATGATTGCTGATTGTCATTCTCGTCCACTGCACCGTTTATCGTTGTTGCCAAAAATTGCCAAAATACGAACGACGCAACCAGTCTTTCAAAAGACCCTGGAACACGGGGGCCTGGGTAACCAAATTGTTTGTTCGTTCTGATCTAATATATTTAACATTAATCGTTAGTAAACGTTCATATGCGAATTGCCTTAGTATCCGTTCGTAAAGAGAATCGTAACTATCAGTTGCCAAAGTAAAACAGGTTATAAAATAAGTGTCAATGCGTGACGGTCGAGCGGAAGGGAGCCGCTAGTTAAATTCGACACACGTGTCTTAGAGGAAAAGTGTAATTACTAAAGAATTAACGACAACAACAACAACAAAAAATTAAGGAAATATAATCAAAGCCACGTTCTATGTGTAAAGTCATTCTCGTGGAATCAAAAAGTTAAGCAGTTATAACGACGTTACATATTTTCAAATGTTTAGTCGCAGCCAAAGTTTCAACAAGTATTATTAGCAGTAGCCTGAACATAGTATGAAATTTGTGTGGTGTACATAGAGTGTTTAGAAGTTTTCAAGAAGATAGTACAAGATTTTTAAGTGCGGAAGAAAAAAAAAAGAAGAAATAAAGATGGTCGACCTCGGGGGATATATCATCATTCTGATGAATCACAATGGCAAGATCAAACTTTACGGTGGGTAGGACAATTAACTTTTAACGAACCAGAAGCAATTAGTACCTATAAACACTCATTTGACATGAGTTGGGATATTCTGATGGTAAAACAGAGCACCATACCACGAGTGTCGGTCTGGCGTTTATGGGACACTACTACTGAAGTCCCTTCATGCTCATTTTTCTTGGGATCTTCAGAGGTTGCTTATTACCTCTCATAAAATCAAGGTTATACCTTTAACAATTTCAATTACAAATTTTTCTTTTATTTTCCAAAAAAAGCAATAGTGGATAGTCATTACCAACTATTCGCGTATGCATGTAAATAATTTTAAATGCAATATATGATACAGGAACAATATCGCTACCAATGAATATTTTGAATGTAATAAAAAAATAATTAAAAGAACTGAAAATGAGAACTGAACAGTGATTTGAAAATTGTTTAATCTTTTGACATTTTTAACCGACAGTAAATACGATACAATGATATGTGCGCATTAATGTAATATCGACAAGTAATTGATCGTGTCTTCGATCATGCAGGCTCCCCTGCGGATAATGCGGACAGCTTGGAGGTGGGCGACGAGATTCTGGAGGTCAACGGTCGCACCCTGGAGAACGCGACCCACTCCGAAGTTATTCAGCACATTCATCAGGTCATTGCACTGCTATCAGAAAAATTACTTGACTATAGAAAAATGAATGATAGAGGAAAGTATATGTTTATGTGTATACGCACCGTATTCAAATCGCTGATAATATCTTAATATCTGAAACGTTAATTTTTTTCCTGACTCTCGGATTTACGTAAAATGTGAAAGTTCTCGAGCACCGGACGTGATTTTAACACGAATTAGTCTCATTCATATGTCTAGCATCAACCAACGATCGACGTGTCATTTCGAATGTAAACGTTAACGCTGTTAGAGAAAATGATCACGTGCTTACATTACGTACTATGTAAAAAAAAAAGCATAGATATAGCATCAATGATATTGAACATTGAATTGGCGTGAAGAAACAAAAATATTTTATTCTAAAAGCAATTAAAATTATATCCAATTAGTTATATGATAAAAATCGATTGTAATCATAGTCACGTGACTTTGTTAATCTTTAATATATTTTTCTGTCCAGTGCATCAAGTCACGAACAATATGCCTGCGAGTGCGAAGAAGAAGCGGAAACAAAATGGGTGAGGATCATTCTGTTCCTTAAAAGTGGCTGGTAGAAATGCTGAAGAAACGAAGAATAAAGAAATCAAGCGCGATCAAAATGCGCTAATGGGTCTTTAAAAATTTAGATCTCTAACAGAAAAATATCGACAAAACGTATGACTTATACACCGAACAATATCTGGTATAGAGAAAGACTTTAGGAGAGAGTAATTAATACCAAAGGTTCATTGAAATTTGTAAAAATACAACAAATAACAGTTCGAAGCGTAGTCGATCTGGAGCGATCGCTACATCGGCGTGGTTCAAATACGAGAGCGCCGTTTCCTCGGTAAAGTCCGTATACGTTCGTGCGAGTTCGCCTTCGCCAGGTAAATACCCCAGGTGAGTAGAAGGAGGTGGAGGACTCCGAGAGGCAGGCGAGAATGCAACCTTCGAATGTACTCCGTAGTACCGGTATTCGAGCTAGTACGTAATCGTCCGCGATCGCTGAAGCCAGAGTCGTAAGTCAATTTCTGTTCATAAACGAAACCTCCGGTTGGCTTAGGTTCTCGGCTGATTGTCAGTTGCGGATAAGTAAATCGCGAACAGCACGAGTCAAATGACGGTACTAGCACTTCTGCCAGCGAACGAAATCACCAGGTGGGAGTGAAAGCCGTGTGGATACAGTTATCCGTGTTGTGTTGTGGCTCGTGCTCGCTTCTGTCGATTTCCGTCCAGCACGGCCGCCGTTTGCCGCTGCTTCCACGTTATTCCATTCCTGCAGCCTCGGGGTTCTTCCTACAGCGTCTAAAATCAGAGCCGGTTACCTCCTCCTGGTACCTCCTGTTAGAGGCTACTACTCCGGAGTACGTCACGCTGCGAGTATAATATCGCGTCTGATGGTGAATCGGAGTCTCTCCTAAGGAGGGGGGGGGGGGCCCACCTACCTGTCTTGTCTTGGTTACTCCTACCATCCCTCTTGCACCTCCCTCCCTTTCTATACTTGGTAGGTTAACACGTTTACACGTTCTCCACTGCCCTATACTGAATATATACAGTGACTGACCAGTCGCCACCAGTGCTACGCAGTTATGAGAGTTACTCTCGGGGAAGTGTGTGCAAATAACGTGAATACTTCATCGATGATTCGTTATGATCGGTGTGCACGGTGTGTGGCGCGTGATATCCGATGGGCGTATGCGATCTCCTGGACTCCCCGAGGAGCGAATACCCTGTGAGGACAGACATCACGGACACTGAGTGTCTTTGGGAAGAAGAGGTAGGGTTGGACGCTGGTGGTACGCGAAGGGACACAGTGGAAGGCGTAGGATAACCGGAGGAAGGAGGTATTCCACGTGAAAGGAAAATTACGAGGAAGAAGAGGAGGAAGCGCAAGAGGAAACAAAGGGAACTATTAATAAGGGCTGTGTAACAGGGAGGAATCTTATTTTGTTGAAAGAGCAACGCGTGCTAAAGAGAAACAGTTAAACGTGCAGGAGGTGAGGATCCGTTGGTATGCTTAACGATTTGCTACGAGTCGAAACTAGGTCCCTGGTACTTGTGATTGAAATTACTGATGATGTCTTTCGTCTTGCTTGTTCGTGACACTGTACTTCCGGCATGGATTTTCGCTTCGGGCGTCTATTCGTTCAAGACGAATTTACATTGCCTTGGGCCTCAAGCGTCATACGCTGTCTGGTTGGTACACTGTATTAATAGGTGACTATTGTCTTTACAATCGAAACACTGAATACGAGTACCTTCGTCGAAACCAACTGTCAGCGACACACGCGACTGTTTCGTAGCTCCCCGAACGACACTGTTGCAATAATGACGTATACAGTTAGGAAACAGGTTTCGAGCTCAGCTCGTGCTATACTACTTCTCGCCTGGTAGGATCACAACCTTCTAGTAGTATTACGAGGACGCTTCACTACGCGCTCTAGTCACCCCGTATTGTAATTTGACTGGATTTTCTAATGTATCCATTAATCGTCCAAGAGAGACTCGCGTTAAAGGCACATGGCCAAAATTCAATGGCAACTTCATCGACGGGCCAATGGCATTATCTTTGCGCGCGGAAGCTGCCGATAATAGGTGAAATCGACTTTATCGATCTTTCGGGGAATTATCTGCCGACGGTGGACTCAGTAATTTTCTATGG
Organism: Cephus cinctus; assembly: GCF_000341935.2. Lineage (NCBI taxonomy): Eukaryota > Metazoa > Arthropoda > Insecta > Hymenoptera > Cephidae > Cephus > Cephus cinctus. Next base: position 176,380 of record NW_014333690.1, on the reverse strand, counting down.
AACCAATACGTCACATCCGGACTCGTCATGATCAGGATGACTTCGTTGAAAAAGATGATCCTTCGCGATTCATGGAAACGCTCATTAACACTCAATTTCGGTTGCCGATCATCTCCTCGTATATGGGGTTGAGTAAATTGGTACCTATTTTTCAATTTATTTTTGTCATAAGCTCACCCGACGAGTTATCTGACCAATGTTGCCGGTGCTCGTACCGAATGCTTGTCGACAAATTAAAGCAGTCGTGTACGTAACGTTTTATTAATTTATCAGAATCGATAGCGTTATCGGAACGGAATAATAGATCAGCAAGTAAGTCTATCCGGCTATGATTTTCTCATGCCTGTCGCAGCACACAACAGATCAATCAGAGCGCGAAACTTGATGCAATATTATTATATTACTGAGTACATGCATACGCCAAGTGCACCCGCATCGAAGCTACACGAAACTCGAGTCTGATTGTGAGTTGGATGGGCGTCTTGCGAAACTGATACGCGGCAAGTATGTGCTGGCGTCAACCAAATGCAGAAACAATTATTATTAGCGTATATGTTTGTCGCTACGCTCGTAATCGTTTACATAACCCGTCCTACGAAAATTATATGCATCGCTCGGATACCCCGCGTTGCGCCATGATTGTATTGCGATTGAAAACTTGTTGGAAACTGAAATTCCACGCGCTCGTCTCTCTCGACCGGAATGAAAATGCACTTTCTCTCTGTTGACGAGTGTCAGCACCCGCAATGCTATTCAGCTGGGATCCTGCCAAAAAGTAGTCGCTCAGGAGTGCCTCTTCTAGTACTGTGCCTCTAAAGCCATCCGTATACGTTGCTCGACGTTGAATCGGGTCTAGAATCATTACAGAAGCTCCTCGACACCTAAAAGAGACTTTGAGTCTTTTCTGAGCATTATAATTAGAACTTGGCTGACAGGTTTGAAAATTGCACGAGACTCCAAGGATTTAACTTTTTTTTTAAATCGAAATCGACATTTAATCGAAAGCATGTATAAGTTCCATGGTACAATGGAGTCTGTGGAATAATATGTAAATTAAAAATATAAAATTCTAATCAATGGAAAGACTGGAAGTACAGTCTGCGGTAGTATCAAGTCAGGTTAGAAAATTTTTTTAAATAAAAAATTTGTTTTTAAACGCGCGTACGCTCGTCAAACTTACTGTAGCTTTTATTCGTTTTACAGCAGATATGGTTTTCTTGGGGGGGGTAAATTAACCAGCATTAGTTTAGTACAAGCCAAAGGGCTGATCGATGCTGCAAACCGATAGACCTCGATACTCGCGGGACGAAGTGCCTTAAGTGCGTTGAACCGCTGCTCTCGCTTTTATTTTTTATCGTCGAGCCACCGGTTCCCAAAATAAACCCCTACACATGGCGGTGCTATCCGTTCCCGGTCCGCCGCTTGCTACTACGTTTATTTTCTAGTCTCGTGACACGTGTACGTGCATACTGACGTCTCGAAGTGTCCACTAGGAAGATTTTCGTAAGGTCGTTCAATATCGGGGGTCAGGAGTTGTTTACGTCGATTTGTCGTTTAGATCGAGTGATCGTAGCGTCGAAGGATCGATCGACCTGTCTGATCGAGAATTAAGTCCCGCGACGTCGATGAGCGTGAGGAGCGAGAGTCAGTTTCGATCGCGAGGAGACAACGCTGGAGTATGGTCGAACGTTGTAAAATTGACGAAACTCTCAAAGTTCTCGAGAAAGTCGGGAGGGAAGATCCGTCAAACGAGACGACCCGCACGGAAATTACCAAGGATGACCGAGTTCTTTCGGAAAATCATTTGGTGCGGCTGCTCCCCTAGCAAAGGATGCGACAACGAGTCATTTACGACTGAAAATCTCTGCGAGGAGACCCCTGTGCTTTCGCTGCTTCCGGCCGGTCGGGATGACGTCCAGGATCATGATGTTGCTAGCCATTTCGATCTCTCGTCTATTAGATTCATTGACGAGGACGAACAAGACCTGGTGGATTATTCACAAGCCGACGGTACTGCATCCGGAGGGAAGAGCCTGCGTCTTATGACCTGTATTTAATGCCAGCAAGGGAATAAGAGTCGAAACGACTGAGTCTAGTTTAATTGTTCGAATTAATTGTAGTGGCCAATTATCATTACAACTTTTCACCGTCTTTACTTGATCCTTCGCGCATTTGTCGCGTTCCATTGATATATCTTTTCTTTTCCTGCAATCAGTATGCAGCGTTGATCATGGTACTCTCTTGAATAGAAATAGAGATCTCGAATGTTTCTATCGTTATCTATTTTGAGAGTGCTTATACGGTGTGCAGGTTCCTTTATACAGAACACTTATTCGTCCCTTTGAGACGCTTGACCTTTATTCCGAGGTATTGTAAGAATCATAGGGTTGAACTTGCATAAGAAAAAACATGCTTTCACGGTATTCGATAATTTTGCGGATTTTTCATAAAATAATTAACTTCTTTTTTCACTGGTTATGATATCTTTGATCTTGTTGGCAGAAGAATTGGATGGACCAAACGCAGGACGAATACGAGACGCCTGGGTCATCGCTGTCGAGAGGTAATGTCGTTTAATTTATATACAAAGTTTGTATTCAATAAATTTATGTAATTAATAATTTAAATGCCTTTTTTAGGGGCGCAAGAGAACGACTTCAGAGGCTCACCGCGCTCAGGAGAATTCAACCACGGGACATTCAAGCCATTTTACATCAACAGGTATTTCTTGCGGCTAGACATCTATTTGTCGATGGCCAATCTCGTTAAACTGTTTATCTACCGTGAGGTGATGACTAAAAAAGTTCAGTTTTTCACCTCGTTCAGTGGAGGACAAAGAGATGCGCATAAACGTAGACGTGGAATCGACACGAAAGCGGTTTATACTGTGTAGAATGCAAAACAAGATAGAGAGTGAGTGGTTAGTTGGATTATGCGCGACCTTGACTGGTTTAAAACTTTTAATGCGCAAACCTAGTGGATTAATATTTTATAGATACTTTTGAAAACAGCAACCAAAACGAGACTGACATTCAGATTTCGCTGTGCCGCTTTGCCTTTCAGTTACATTTGCTTTTTCAATTATATTTAACTTTTACAAGTGATTATCGCACTGTAACATATTCTGCTTACAATATGAATATCGCGTTAGTCATACTTTCTGGCAACACGCATGTGAAGTGTTCTCACCCACTTGCAATTGCTCACCTTTCCCTCGACGATGAACACGGACACTGAGAGGCGTGAGGATGAGGTGGTCAAATCTAGAAATTATTCAAGGTTAACTAGTAAATCATTGGAATCGTTACGTACGTAGAAAAACGACAATGAATATCGCAATATAAGTGAAGATCATTTAACTTAATAGTAAATAGTATCACCTGCGTAACCTACATTTATGCTTCTGCAGCTCTATAACCTAATTTAATTTTATTGATCTTTTTTTTTGTCTGTATAGTAAAATTAATGCAGTTACGATTTTTCACAGATAAGCGAAGGGGCAGCCTCGACGAGTGGATCAGGTACAGATGCGGATGTAACCAGCAGTCAGATCACCGTCACTCTTGCAGACAAGTAAGGAAAACCTGTTATTATCATTTGCATGGAGATTCATGAAAACGTGAAAACACGAGAAAACGAGCCGGTATGTACCGGACGTGGTGATTGCCGATGGTGGACATAGATAACAGGAATATAGTCATTCTTAACACGTATACATAATATGCTGATGCAATCTGCTTCTATTTGTAAAATATATTGCCGTAGGAGTGAAATATTATTTGTTGGTTATAATTGTATATTTTTAAACATTATTTTCAGAGATCTCGGGACAAATGCCTATCCGACGAAGCTAAGCAACGGCACGATTCCCAAGGGGATCCCAAAGGCTAAAGACGCCACGGATATCAGTGCTGCTAAGGAACGAAAAGATATTCTTGAAAAACAACAGAGTTGCCCGGAAGAGGCTAATCTTCTGGTCAGTGGAATATATTTGAAAATCGTATCGACTTTTCTTATTTACTAACACACGAATGAAACGAGGATAGAGATGATGCATAAATATTGTCCATAATAAAGTCTTTATGCTTCTTACAAAATAAATACCGTCCTCAGTCGTATTTGCAGCCGATTTGATAACTTCGTTAGCGATGAAATCGAAATTGATCAAGTGTTATTCAGCCGGAACTGTCCGAATCTCGACTTTGTTATAAATGTTTTGCGTAACATTCATTACTTATGGAAAGATAATTAAAAAGGTCTGGTGATACATAGATTAATGTGCATCTATCGTGAGATTCGCTAAATACATACATGATTCAAGTATACGTAACAAAGATGTATAAAGAGTGTGTAGTATATTAGTTTAAATTTGATTAATTGATTACACATACAAGTTTCATATATTAAAAGCTGCACAAATCATTGAAAAATACAACACGCACTTATTCGGTTTGGCAACGAATTTTTCTGAATATTTGTAATCCACTTAATCTAAATAACTTTCGGATTTCGATTATATATTTGGCTGTGTTTCTACAGACCCCGTTGCAAAGTGCAAAAGTCGGTGAGCGTCGGGCAAGCAGTCCCTTCCAAAATGGTCGTACCGAGGTGCTGATCGGAGAACCGGAGGGTGGTCCAAGATCACCAAGAGGCTCCACATCCTCAGCCGCAAATGAGAGCAACTTCCTAAGTCTATCGGAGGAACGTGATTATCCAGAACCCATTTGCAGGTTAGCGAGAGTAACATAGCTAAATTAAAAAGTAACAATTTTAACAATTTTTCGAAATATGAACGATCCTTTGATTTCCTTTGCATTACTCAATCTTTTATAACCATAATGTGACTGCAGCATAAGATTCGCTGTGGACGTTTAAAAGAGTCATTTCCGGGTTAAGGATCTTCCTCGGTAGGCTAACGGCGTCGTATGTAGTCAGCAAGATTGATGATAGATGTCGCCAGTAGCTGCCTCGCTAGAATTCTTAGCTTACTAAAACCTCTTAAAAAGGAGTTCCCAATAAGATTAAACGAGTTTTCCCTCACAACCCTATATATCTACCACAGAATTGATTAACCGGAACCACCTGAGTCTCCTGTCTACCGAAAGTGCTTTCAGGTTTATCTGAAAAAGTGGCAGTTGAATAGAAGCCATCCATCCAACGTTTCTCTCTAAAAATTAAACATTCGTTTTTCAAGACCGTTTCCTTCATTTCCGCAGAAACGTAGAGTTCCATAGAGGTAGTGAAGTGTCGGTACTCGGGCAATGTTTTGCAAAGGAAAGGGTGTGTACTTGTAAATCGGTGCGAGTGGAGCCTAAACAATGCGTTTTCCAGTCTCTTTAACCTTGCCGTAACAGAGAACAGTCGGGCGGTCGGGACGGTAGGCCAGAGCAGGCCAGAGTGAGTAGCCCTCTCACGTAGAACGAGTGAGCGCAGCAGAGTTGGATGAAGAAGGAAGAAGGGCAGAGTAAGGATGAACGAGGGTAAGCGAGAGTGAGTCAGTCGCTGAGTAGGAGTGAGACAGAGGGAGAGTAAAAGTAGGAAGTAGGGAGTAGAGAGCGCGAGATAAAGAAGGACGACGAAGGCTTGGCAAGCGCATACCTTCTTTAATCCCGTAGTGAGGACGATATAACGATGCATAACCCAGCGGACTGTAGCATGCGGCGTTACGGATCCCCGTGTTAGGCTTGGAACTATACGTTCATGCACGGGACTCATCTTCCAGTGTGTTATAAGCCACGTACAATACCTTACGCTTGTATTTAATCTACAAGTACCAAGCGAGACTCGTGTGGTAGGCCAAGTCTGAAGACTGAGCCGTGCTTCTTGCGGACAAGTTTCAGAGATTTGAATATGTACAGCTCAGGCGCTAAGCAGTGCTTGATAGGATAAGGCATATGCACACCATATTCCGCATTATTATTTTTGTTACGTTAATCAGACTCATACTTACTTCAGTATACGTGACGTATGTAGGTCCAGGATAGCGATGAAACTGCAGAAGGGAAAGTCGATCCTCTTTTACGTTTTTACTTCCCCGGGTGACCAGGAAAATTTGAAAAACTAAAATGGTGCTGTGGTCGCGCCGTGTCCTCGTATTGTCTCTGACCGTAGTAAAACGACACCACTCGCGGTCGATGTCGGTCGCGCAGCAAAAATGGAATCAGGGAGATGCTCTTACAGACAGCCAATGGATCTGACTTTTATGCGAAGCAAAAGTCTCACGATAAGGTTTCTTTAGAAGCCCTGATTTTTTTCCTTGAAAATTTTCATGGACGCTGGCTCTTACAGGACCTTGCTGAAAAGAACCCACCATCTTTAACTTATTCATGATCCGGCAAAGGAAGCGTTCAGGTGCGACTGAATGCGCCCATTGATTCGGCTGCTTTTAACGAGTCGGTAGCCCAAGTGAATGCACTATATATCTTTGCCCTCCTTCTCGTGAACCCTCGGGGTATGCAGAAAAAAGGATGAATATTCTTAAGAGAACCTTTCTGGGATCGCAATAACCTACCCATTTCCTTTTTTTGTGAACTTAGTCGCTGAGAATGAAGGAATGATGACCTTTTTTTTTCAAATTATCTTCTCACTATTACTTTCTGCCCCGCCCCCCCCCCCCCC